>NW_024533914.1:0-28710 GCF_016097555.1 Gigantopelta aegis | reverse complement strand
GTTGCTTCTTTGCGTTTTGGCCAAACAATCGAAACTAACAACCCTTGTGATATTTTAGTGTCTACTATTTACGAAACCCAAAGTACTAATGTACTAAGCAAAAATTATATAAAAATATTCTTATCTTGCTCTCACTGATATCTGTATTAACATTTCATTTCAGATTTGTACTAGAACGTTGGCGAACAGATAACCAGGACACATCGTGACAAAGAACATAACTGTGTTTTAGTATGAACTCGGTTTGAAATTAAAATTTGCATTCCTAACACATTGTATGTTATTCTTACGATGAAGTATCACTAACGGTATTTTACATGGCGATATAGAAAATGCAGTTATCATAATGCATGTTTACCATATAACCTTGATTTTCTTTCTTGAAAGTTCAAACTAGTAATTGATCGGGTAGCTGGTCTGTAGATTTCCAAGATGTCCCAATTCTAAAAATAATGTTCCAATTCTCCTAAAATGTCCCAACTGCAGAATAATGTGTTGAATCAGAACATTATACGAATAACAGTACACGTAGGTATATATGTATGTAGATAGATAGGTTGGTAGGTATGTATGTTAAATATAAAGTTTGTTTTGTTTAACGACACCGCTAGAGCACATTGATTTATTAATCATCGGCTGTTGGATTTCAAACATTTGGTAATATTTACCTATTGTTTAGAGAGGAAATCCGCTACATTTTGTTTTCATTTGTAGTAAGGGATCTTTTATGTGCATCATACCTGTTGTGGAACACAGGCTCGAATGACTATGTATGCGTGTATGATGTATGTATGTATGTATGTATGTATGTATACATGTATATATACTGAGTTTTTTTCAGAGGGCACTGACCATATAAAAAGTAAATTCGTTGATATCAAAATGCAGTTTGTTCTGTTTGATCATATTCAACTTTGAAAGCAAAATCCGCATGCCGGTTTGTCAGTCCGCTGGTTTCCAGTTCATTTTTTTTCTTTGCAAAACTAACTTCAGTCATTAGAAACAGTGTTTCAAGGAATACATTTTGCTTAAATATTGTAGTCCAATAGTTGTCTCAAAGACTGACCACTATCAAGGATGACCTTTTTAGGTATTGCTGAACTGTCTTCGAGACAAGTGGTAGTAATCAAATGTGGATTCTCAAGAATTTCTAAGATTTACTTAAAAGCATTCACTCTCAATCCAGATCACGTTCGCTCATATTAAAACATTTAATTTATCAAGATTATACACAACAATTGCATACGACAGACTAAAAGAAAAACTCCATTCCTTAATCAACGGAACATTTGTTACAAATAACGGGGAACAAACATTTATGTTAATTCTTATCTTCCACGGATCGTAAAGACCGAGACTGAATCCAGTGTTAACGCATGTGATGAAAAACATTATATGCAATGTATCAATCAAACTATTACCCATAAATACCAGTACTACTACCCACCACACAAAGAATTAACTGAAGAAAGTGGAACCTTTCAATACTCATTTTCGATATAACAGACCCAATACCGATATATATATACCGACATCTAAAGTAATTTGGATGATTAAACTCCAAAAGTAATATTGTTTGTAATCTCTAGTCTATTGTAGCAATATTTTGCCACATAATTAGCTATTAAGCCTTCAGCAATTAGCAAACATTATTTATCAGCAGACATAGTATTACAATACAGTATAAAGCTCGTCCCTAAAATCAGAATATAATAGACATTCCACATATACAAATGTATTAATATTAATTAGAATCAGAAGTATCAGGGGGTGGGTTTACGCCCCCCCCCCCCCACCCCAACACCACACACATGCAAATGTTCGCACACTATTAGATAAATAACTCATTTCACATATGGTGATGCGGATAGACCTCCATAATACATGGTAACATATTCCCGTTCATATGATCCCATTTACAAATCCTGGATCCGCTGTTCGAATTACGCCTAAAAGGAAATGATTGAGTTTGATGGAGAATTAAGCCTAAAGAGAAATGATTTTGAGTTTGATGGAGAAATGTATCAGCAAATGTGTGGTTGTGCTACGGGTAAACGTTTTAGTCCAAATTTTGCATCTATCTATGTCGCCGAATGGGAAGAGGCTGCTTTAAAGAAATCGAGTAAAACACCTATTTTGTACCTCAGATATCTTCACGACATACTTATCATTTGGTCGCATTCTAAACAAGAATTTTGTAACTTTTTTGAGGTATTAAATCAACAGGATGACAATACCAAACTTAAGGCCACAATTTATAAACGTACACAGTTTGAAGCATTATGTTACCTAGACTACAAAGTGTTTTTCAAACCCACAGACACACACCAACTTCTCCACTGCAAGTATTTTCACCCACGCCACACCTTTAAAGGCATTGTTAAATCTCCGATTATTAGATTTCCCAGAAATTCGAGTAACAAACAGAATTTCAGTGATGCTTGTTCACTTTTATTTAGTACTTTAAAACCTAGGGGATATTCAAAACGGTTTTTAAGAAAAATTAAATCTGAAACTGTTCGAAAATTAGAAAATACCTTTAGGGCAACTGAAGACTATAAATCATACAAACTTCAGCATAACCAATCACCTCAAATCAGCACTGGCTCCTCTACTACTTGTGACAAAACCAGGTGTAGACTTCACAACTTACTTAAAACGCGGTCGACTTTCACAAGTCAACAGACCAAAATTGAATATCAAATTCGGACAGACATGAACTGTGATATCAAAAATGTAGTATATATAATCACCTGTAATTTATGTAAAAAAAACAAATATATATATATATATATGTAGGACAAACGCAAAACCAACTGAGAATTAGAGCAGTTTGTCACAAGTATGATATTCGGCATGAAGTTGACACCCCTGTCGCTAATCACTTCAATCTACCTGACCCCTGATACTTGGTTCACAAGACGAAACAGACGTGTTGAGTCTTGAACGAGAGGCCTTCTGGATTCGTACATTACAGACAAAACAGCGATTTGGAATCAACGTTGAATCTGGTAAAACCGTAGGAAGAAAAAAAAAAAAATCCAATAATTTACAATCGACGTAGCGTTGATATTGGTAAACTTATGAAGGAGGAGTTTTTAAATCTGCAAACTGTTATGAAAAACCCTATTACAGCACGTCTGGTTATTGCATACAGAAAAAAAATCCAAGTCTCAAGGATATCTTAGTCTCCACACGACTACCCGCCGCCTAAGCCTGCGTCTAAGCCTCTAAACCAGTCCATTTTTCAGCGGTTGGTTTGTTATTATCCCTTTTCCTAACAATTTAAAAAACAAAACAAATACATCGTATCCGGCTGATAAACAAAACATAGTACTAGCCAAATAAATTTAAAACAAGACTGACCGAAAAACAGTTATATTTTGTGTATCACAACGGTCAATTTAAAATCAATTTCGAATCCCTGGGGCAAAATAAGAAAATAATATTTGTTTAGCTTTTGAAACATCCATTAATTCTTAAATAACATACATACATACATAGTCGTTCCAGACAGTGTTCCACGACTGATATATCGTAGTATGTGCTGTCCTGTCTGTGGGATTGTTTACAGGCGAAAAACATTTAGCGGATTCCTCTCTAAAACTATAGGTAAAAATTACCAAATGTTTGACATCCAACAGCCGACTGTTATTCGTATAATGTTCTGCTTCAACACATTATTCTGCAGTGGAACATTTTAGGCGAATTGGAACATTATATTTACAATTGGGACATCTTGGGAATCTACAGACCAGCTACCAGATCAATTACTAGTTTGAACTTTCAAGAAAGAAAATCAAGTTTATATGGTAAACGTGCATTATGATAACTGCATTTTCTATATCGCCATGCAAACAACCGTTAGTGATATTTCGTCATAAGAATAACAACAATGTGTTAGGAATGCAAATTTTAATTTCAAAGTGAGTTAGGCGAGTTCATATTAACACACAGATATGTTCTTTGTCACGATGTGTCCAGGTTATCCGTAAGAAACGTTCTCGTACACTTCTGAAATGAAAGGTTAATACAGATATCAGTGAGAGCACGATAAGAATATGTTTTATATAATTTAAACATTTTACTTTTTGCTTAGTACATTAGTGCACACATTATTACAGACACAGACATTTAGCATACCTTGTGACCCAATTATTTCAACTTTTGTTAGGTAGTTGGAAGATGAAACTAAGTTAGACGCTCTGGGATTAAACAAAACCTTTATGACACACACACGCACACACACACACACACACACACCCACCCCCACCCTCACACACACACACATGCAGACACCCACACACTTAAATGTTCAGTTGTTTACCTAATACATTTTCTTGCCATATCCGTATCCGCCGCCCATGCCTCCAAAGCCGCCGCCCATGCCTCCAAAGCCGCCGCCACATCCTCCACCATATCCTCCGCCATATCCTCCACCATATCCTCCGTAACCATAGCCGTATGAAGGCGTCATGATGATGCCAGCACTTGCCAGAGTCAGGCAGGCCAGGGCGAGGAAGTGGGCAGAATTTGAAATACAAATTTTGAAGTTAGGTCAAATACCTAAAGCCAAACTGGAGACCTGATGACATTCTACTCATGTCTGGAACAAAAACCTTTAGTCCAAACATAAACTTTGAGTGCTCGGCCAGAAACGTTTAAGGTGATTTGAACAATTTAGACAGGCTGCCAATATAAAATGCATCAGATTATTTATTTTTAAAAAATAAACACAATTTTGAACTGCGGCCAAAAGATTTAAAGTCCGACTAAGCCCTTGCCTGGTTGGTGTCTACGGCGACTGATACGGGAAGGTGTAGTGTGGTAGGTGGTCCGTCCACAAGCTAACGTGCTTCACCAAGTAGACGTAGGCGCTGCCAAAGATGATCTTCGTTATCCTGTGGATCGTCTAATTGTCTATGGACGATAGCAGAATGGTCTGTCTGAAGATCCCCCGCAGCGTCACGTTATGGCAACTCCAGTCTTCCCAGTATACGCTCTTGTAGAGAGATGTATCCCAAAGTCGCCGTTGCCAAAGCTGTGTTGTATTAGCTTGAATGTCTGTCTCTGATCTTGTTGACCTGTAGACTCCACTTCGAACTGGTATCCTCTAACAGCTTGCGTCGCTTGTCTGGTTGAGCACCCACAACAGGATCGCCCTAGTGGGCGGGGGCCGATGAGTTCTCCGCAACAGAGTCCGGACTGGCAGCGTTGTAGATGCTAATAACATGTTCAACCCATTCCTTCCTCGTTGCCTTCGTTGGAGATATAGTCCTAGGATGGGTGGGCGGGTGTTGGATCCTCCACTGGCAGTTGGACGTTCCGTGCTGGTTCCTTTCTCGTAGGAGGGACTGCCGCTGGTGGTTTTGGCCCCAGTTTTGCCCCCACCTGTGCCGCTCCTGGCGGTGATGGGTCTGGCTTCCTAGGTGCTGTTGCAGAAGGGACCGCCGCTGGTCTTATAATGAGATGTTAATTGATATTGTTGACCAGTTTACATATCTTGGTTTATATTTCAATTATAATGGTAAATTTACACATACAATTAAAATGATAGCAAACCAAGGACGAAAGGACAGTATGCATTGAAGAGAAGTACTAATGAGTTAATGTTAAATCATAATACTTGTTTGACTCCATTCGATACGTATATAGCAAGTATATTGTATTATTGTTCTGAAATTTAGGTTTTTTATAAGGCAACAAATGTGGAAAGTGTACACATTGAATTCTGTAAGGGTATTCTCAATGTTAAATGTTCTACTACCACTATTATGTTATATTTTGAATTAAGTAGATATCCTTTGTCATAGTTACGTAAATACCGTACGATAAAATACTGGTTTAAATTGTTAGATACAAAGGATTGTATTTTGTACTCGACCTATGTTGAACTAAGATCTAAATGTGAAGCATATACTAACTGGGCAAGACAAATGAAGCAATTGCTGTGTTCACTAGGCTTTTATGAACTGTGGTGCAATCAAGAATCTTTAAATGGTAATTTTTATTTGCCACTGGTGAAACAGAGAATTATGGACCAAATACATCTACCAAGTGCTCTTGTCTTTCAAATATCTAGTGCAGGACATTGTGTTTTAAAAATATTTAATGAAACCTATTCCAGCTTTATATAAAAAGTACATTACAAAGCTTAAATTATCACATAGCTTAGCCATTTAAGTTGGTCGCTATCACAGCATAAACCGATCTAACAGGTTGTGTGTTTTGTGTAATTTAGGTGAAATTGAAGATGAATTCCATAATATAGTATCATGCCATTGTTCAATGATTATAGAATGTTATATATATATATATATATATATATATATATATATATATATATATATATATATATATATATAATATAATATAATATAATAGAAAACCACCCATCTATGTTTAAATTAATACAGCTATTATCTACTAACAATGTACATAAATTGTGTAATCTAAGAAAATACCTATACAAAATGTTTAAAAGACCAGAATCAATAGATACACAAAGTTCTATTCACCTTTTATATTCTCCTTATTTGTATTTTAAAGTGATAACTTCCGTTATGCCATTATTACGCAATTACATGTATACTTTCTGTCTGAAACTGATGAGCTGTAAAAGCTTAAATTCAATAAAGAATTGAATCGAGTCGTAAACATTAGTGTCTCTCCCCCCCCCCCCCCCCCCGTGCCGCCCTGGCGCGCGTCTCCTTCACGGCCTCTTCTTGATTATTCTAACTGGCTTCCGTGTTTCTCCATAGACTAAAGTCACTGCCGCCTGCTTTCCGTTGTAATTAACCCTGTATTTGGTGAAGTTCTCAAAGCTAGTAATCAACGCCCCGATTGGTGGGGGTGGGGGATTAATCTCGAGCATTACCAAAGCGGTCTGCATCATAGCGAGGTTAGTAAAAAGTAAAGTTTGTTTTATTTAACGACGCCACTAGATTACATAGATTTTTTATCTTATCATCGGCTATTGGACGTCAAACATATGGTCATCCTGACACTGTTTTTTTAGAGGAAACCCGCTGTCGCCACATAGGCTACTCTTTTACGACAGACAGCAAGGTATCTTTTATTTGCGCTTCCTACAGGCAGGATAGCACAAACCATGGCCTTTGTTGAACCAGTTATGGATCACTGGTCGGTGCTAGTGGTGTATACCTACCCATTGAGCCTTGCGGAGCATTCACTTAGGGTTTGGAGTCGGTATCTGGATTAAAAATCCCATGCCTCGACTGGGATCCAAACGCAGTACCTACCAGCCTGTAGACGGATGGCCTAACCACGGCGCCACCGAGGCCGACCATAGCGAGGTTAGAGTCGAAATGTTAATGTCTGGCCCGTCAAAGGGAAATAAGCAGACCTCCAAAAAGAATAAGATCTATAGGTTGTACTATACCAAATAAAAGCCCACAGGCGAACATGTTAACGTTTGTGCTTAAAAACACGATATGCAATGTATCAACCAAACTATGACCCATAAATATCAGTACTACAACCCCAAACTCAAAGTATTAACTGAAGAAAATGGTACTTTTCAAGGCTCATTTTCGGTATAACCAGATGTTTTTACAACATCCCTAGTTTCGCACAAAATGTTAGTACTTTTTTTTTACAGGTACCCCATACATGTTCCAAGCACAAGACTACTTGACACAGTGGTACTAGATGAAATAAAACTGCATACATTTTTAGCCCACATGAAACTATTTTCTTTTTACAACCAACACACTCACATTTATAACCAATCACAGGACTTGTGCTGTTAACTTCTCTATCAAAAGTGCACCTCGAACTTTGTCCCAGCCGGAAATTATTTGGTTTAAACAATATTTATTAGCAAATCAAATTTGGGATTGGCCAACAGGCAAGTGCCTATATTAAGGCCTCTCCCTACATTTAACAAATATACATGTTATACATCAATATGGCTAGAACAATATTACAATAAAGATAACACGGATAGTTGGGGGAATAGAAGAGAGGAGTGTGTAGAAGAAACAAAGAATAAATAGCAAACAGTTAGAATGGTTAAATGGTTAAATGATCTCGAAACGCTTACTATTAATAAGAAAATTCTGAACAGATTTAAATATAGAGATATTTTCTTGGACACTTAAATTTGAATCTCCAAATAGCAAAGTATGACACTTGAGATTATAATAGTTCAGTAAATGGGTATAGCGAGCTGCAAGATATATTGCATATATGGGCAAAAACATAAAAAATGTTCTGCATCTTCAACTGGAAATTATTTGGTTTAGTGCTACCTATAGGGGTGTTCAGGGGCATGCTCCCCGGAACATTTTGGGCAAAAAACAGATGTCCAAAAACATGCTTTCAGGACAGTTTAAGGTTGTATATTTCGAATGATGAATTTGTTTAAAAGAAAAAAAAAGTCATTACAAAAGGCACCTCAAATGGGTAGGCGGGTGGGGGTCACAGGACCCCTGTGATTCTTTCTGGATTCGTTAATGACTAGTTCAAATATTTTACTGGAATATACTGGCCAGATGAAGCGTTTCATAACGACGAGCATTGTCATATTTAGAGGCGGGACGTGGCCCAGCCCTAAAGTGCTCGCTTGATGCGCAGTCGGTTTGGGAACCATTCCCGTCGGTGGGCCCACTGAGCTAATTCTCATCCATCCAGTGCACCACAACTGGTATATCAAAGGCCGTGGTATGTGCTATCCTGTCTATGGAATGGTGCATATAAAAGATCACTTGCTACTAACGAAAAAATCTGGCGGGTTTTCTCTTAAGACTATGACCAGATGCTTGACATCAAATAGCAGATGATTAATAAATCACTGTGCTTTTGTTGTGTCGTTAAATAAAACGCTGTACTGTATTGAGGTTACTTGGTAACAAAATATGTGCCAACGTCACACGTTGGTAATGGTTAACAATATGCAATTGCAATGTCATGGTTGGACTCAATGGTATCAGCTTTAGACAAGAATAGTATATTTTAGACACAGTAGCCACTACCATTTAGTCGTCGACGACGGCCGAAGTATATTACACACAGTTCTCTCATGTTGAATGAAACGTTGGGCGCACTTCGACCTTTGACATGCTCAGATACTATTCGGTGTAAGCTTATTGTTTTTTCTAGAAAGTATTAAGACTGCGACCAATGCTATGTGATTTGATGTATGCAGCAGGGGTCGAAATACGGCCGTCCCGACCGATTTTTGCCGGCCAACATCACCAACGGCAGGAACATTATCTTGCCCGTCAGACCTTCGGACCGTTAATTATATAAGGTTGATATTAACTCTTTAGTTTGAATCAATGACATTTCGTCCAGAATGTTTTGAATCGGGCCGGCAAAACTTGTACCGTGCCGACCGAATATCTGGCAGAAATATCAGCCAATGTTAACCACTGTGCAATCTTTACATTTAGGTGCCTTCACTTATTCTTAATATATTTAGGGGCAATAAAATATCATTAATATATATCTATATATATATATCTATATCTATATCTATATTTATATCTATCTATCTATCTATCTATCTATCTATCTATCTATCTATCTATCTATCTATATATATATATATATATATATATATATATATATATATATATATAAACATAATAAGCAACAACTCCACTTGTCTAAAAGATACCTATAAATAGGCATTTCTCCCATTTATATGAAATGAGTGAACAACACTGTACACGAGTTTCATAAAAATGGTATGACAGGCAAATTAGTTTAGTATTTTATTTATTACAAACCAACAGCAAACAAGTCGCAACGCAAATTTAAGCAGATGTCGAGACCTACTAAACGTTATGTTTGTACGCCATGCTCACGTCACGGAAATATTACACTAGTTAGGTATTGAGTGATTGTGATGACATGAGCAATATCTTACACTGGTGTGTAATAAATTGATTTACATAACTATAGTACATATATAATAATTAATATTAATATTATTAGTGGTAGTAGCAATAACAGTATTTTAATATTTGTTAATGTTTTATTATTTTTACAGCTTGTTGTCAAACATTTCTAAAACAAACTTTTCTATAGTAAAAAAACAGTTGTTGTTTGTTTTTGTTTGCTTTTTCTGGGATTTGTTTATTTTTACAAATAAACTAGTTTTATTGTTATTGTCAAATGTTTGCATTATTTGAATGTCGAATAATGGCTAACTGGAATTAAAGTTGCATATACCGTTTACAAAAACATGTTGTATTAATCTTAAGATTATGTGCTAAACTCATTATTAGTATCGTCAATATTTCATTAATAAAAACCATGTATAATGCAATTTGTATTCCCAATATTTGTTACTGACGATAAAACGCACTATTTACACACACACACACACACACACACACACACACACACACACGTGTGTGTGTGTGTGTGTGTGTGTGTGTGTGTGTGTGTGTGTGTGTGTGTGTGTGTGTGTTAATCACTGCTTAGTCTTACCGAATAGCAGAACGGATTGTTTTAATATTATATTCCCACAATCATAACGGAGAAATAAAGCAATAAGCTTACCAAGGCAATCAATAATAAAACATTCCCACATAACGACCTCACATGACGCACCCTCTACAATAAAGCCTTTGCATCCTCAAGATAAACATTGATTGATTCATGCATTCGTTCGTTTTGTTCCACAGACAATATGTCAAGTCTCAACCACGTTTTCGAATTCTTATATCAATATTATACTAGCAATCCCCACAATGTTGAAGAGAAAACATATTAATTTTTACTTATCAATGTTTCTACACACATGATCAAAAGTCAAAATGTGTTTTCCTTTATACAAGAAAACATTTTTCTAACATCTTTAAATTCTATTAATGCACTTTTGTTTTGAAAAAAGGCTTCTACTTAGTAGAGTGGTTATGGAGGATTCGTGACAATATTTGGGAGAAACTAACTTACTAAAACCCACTGAACCAAATGAGCTGGGTTAATCTTGTCAAAAATGCGGGCTAATAATTTAAAGCAATAATATTGCCAATATATAAATTATTGTTTCTTCAAACGTAAAAAAAAAAATCTGGAATAAACATTTGGCAAAGCAGAGGGTGTGACAATGTGTTTAATGTGTGTGTGGTTAGCATGTATTTTTTTCAAAATGGTAGCCATTATCACACAACGAAGTGCGTATTGTTTCATCTAAAACTATATACATGTGATCCGTTCTTCATGCTGGGTAAATACAGGGTAAATGGAAATATACATTAGATACAATGGCGAAGAATAAAATTTGACATATTAAAAATGTGGGTGTGACAAACAGCGCTCATTTTCAAAATGGCAACCATTCTCAACCAATACATTGCTTATTGCTAATCATTTAAAGCAATATACACGTTTGTCTTGATTCAAACCAGGTAGACAGTTACGAACAGACATTTGTGAACATGTAGAGTATTAATATTTGAGATTTTGAAAATGTTGATGTATCCAACATAGTGGTTTTTGTTTTTAAAACACGACCATTACGCGTTATTTTGATTATTGCTAATCAGTTAAAATACTATAAAAGCTTTTCTAACTTCAACGTTGTAAGAAGTTAGGAAGTTAGAACACTAAATCGAAAACCAGAGATTACATGTTCATCATGTGCATCTCGCCATCCACTGACGAGGGTTTATTGGCCGATGCTTTCAGATTAGGTCCGAAAGTATCCTATTGTTTTCGGTTATAATAGTAATTTTGTAAATATTATTTGCCATTTTAACCAATAGTTTCATTACAAACATAAAATATAAGTTAATCTCATAGTGAAATATTTTTTTATACAACAAAAAATAATTGATTAAATTGGAGAGTGCATTTGGTAGTGTAGATTCATGAACAATAATTAACTCGACCTTACAGGGCTCGTGAAGTATGTCTTACGAATCTACGCCTCGTACATTATCTATTACATAATCGTTGTGTCCTTTAATTCTTGATAACATGTCAGCAAAATGACAAGCCTTTAGCTATATATTCTGTTGGATTAAATACATAATTAAAAATGCAAGAAAATGTATACTAAGAAAAAATAGTTTGGCTATTTCATATTTCTGCATTGCACTTTCTGTATCGTATCAATTACGCACAGACCGGCCTCGGTGGCGTCGTGGCAGGCCATCGGTCTACAGGCTGGTAGGTACTGGGTTCGGATCCCAGTCGAGGCATGGGATTTGTAATCCAGATACCGACTCCAAACCCTGACTGAGTGCTCCGCAAGGCTCAATGGGTAGGTGTAAACCACTTGCACCGACCAGTGATCCATAACTGGTTCAACAAAGGCCATGGTTTGTGCTATCCTGCCTGTGGGAAGCGCAAATAAAAGATCCCTTGCTGCCAATCGGAAGAGTAGCCCATGTAGTGGCGACAGCGGGTTTCCTATCAAAATCTGTGTGGTCCTGAACCATATGTCTGACGCCATATATCCATAAATAAAATGTGTTGAGTGCGTCGTTAAATAAAAAAACACTTCTTCTTCTTCTTTCAATTACGCATTTGATTTTGTATTGAAAATCTACTGTAATGTAAACTGAAAAATGATGCATCAATTTAAATCCAGCTTCTGATTTCACTTTCAAAATCACGAGGTTTCGTTTATTTAAGCACATTTGTTAAATTAGAAAACTGTTTTGTCTTAGTATATTTGCAACCCATCAGAAAAACAAACTAATCGTACGTAAACATGAATTAGCAATATTCCCCCCCCCCCAAAAAAAAAATCTATTTCCTGTCAAAGCCCCAGGAAAGAAAATAAAACGATATAGAATATCAAAGTGTGACTAATAATTGCGTAAATTTAAAAAAAGTTAAAATTCCAGACAGGAAGCATAAATCCATCAAAGTTATCAAATTTTCTCTATAAAAACGGCTCTGAAATTCTGTTCAACACACACTTTCGCCGTCTTCCGATACTACAGTCCTACAGACAAACGTAAGTAAGTACATTCATAATTTTAGAACATTTCTTTCTCCTTGGTCATTTTTGAATAACGTGTTTACAGATTGGGTTAATTCATATTATTGCCACTGCTGATATTGTTGTTTATTTCTACCAAGTCCTTTCCCTTTCAAGTCCAGGGGCACTTGCGTGAATTACAATTTGTACTGAAGGAAATAGGAAGGAAATGTTTTATTTAGCGACGCGCTCAACACATTTTATTTACGGTTATATGGCATCAGACATATGGTTAAGGACCACACAGATATTGAGAGGAAACTCGCTGTCGCTAGTTCATGGGCTACTCTTTTCGATTAGCAGCAAGGTATGTTTTATATGAACCATCCCACAGACAAGGTAGTACATACCACGGCCTTTGATATACCAGTCGTGGTGCACTGGCTGGAACGGGAAATAGTCCAATGGGCCCACCGACGGGGATAGATCCCAGACCGACGGCGCATCGAGCGATCGCTTTACCACTGGACTACGTCCCGTCCCCAATTTGTACTGTTACTAGTTGGAATTCAAGACTGTTAACTTGTCTATGTCTACTTAAAGTTCAGAAACGTTCATTCCGGGTGTAATGTCTGACAAAATCCAAGGATAACAATGTATTAAGAAACTGCTAAAATTGCTCACATCTGGAAAAATTAGAAAGCCAAATAAAAATAATTGACTGCTCTACCAAAGAATGTATGTGATTTGAAAATGAGCACAGAACAATTTCCACGAAACAAACTTAACCCCCAAAATGTTAATTTTGGAATGATTGCTGAAATAATTTATCAAATAAAGAAACCAACATATATTGATGAAAAGATGGACGGTTCCAGAACCATGCCTTGGTAGCGTAGTGATTAAGCCATCAGACATAAGGTTGGTAGGTACTGGGTTCGCAGGCCGGTACCGGCTCCCACCAAATGCGAGCTTCAACAACTCAATAGGTAGTTGTAAAACCAATACTCCCCCTTCTCTCTCACTAACCACTAACACCTATCCCACTGTCCTGGAGAGACAGCCCAGGGCAGCGTGCTTGAACCTTAAATGGATATAAGCACGGAAATAAGTTGAAATGAATGAGTGGTTCCAGAATATTGTAGTACGGGTAAGTGGATGGTCGACGCTTATTGGTAGTTACGTTGATGTTCCTCGATGTTCCTGTTTTACTAGACTCAGTTGGAGTCCAATGGGAACAACATTGAGAGTCTAGTTTATCTATAGAAAACATGTCTTGTAGAAGTCGCTCCTTGTTATTGGTTTGTTCCCTTTTTTCTATATCGACTAAATCAAAGGTTGAAAATTCGAAAGAGTTAAATGAAATAAAGTTAATTTTCTTATATGATACAACATCAAATTTTCTACATAGAAAATAATCATAGAACGTACTATAAGAAGAAAACAATATTAGTTTAAGATAACTACAATATTCATCATAATGCATAGATTTAAATTACGCTCGCCTCAGTTGAATTCAAAACTGATTCAATCAGGCGTTCTATTATTTCTTTTATTTAGATTCATCGTGGTGCGCAAATTTTGTTTGAACGTCACATGTTCCTTTTGGTACATACCCCTATCAACGTATAAATAATATATTCGTTCATGACATCCAATATGACGAGAGATGCTCCCATTGTACCTATTTCATTTCAGTTTTCAAGATGATGAAACTCGTAATCCTCGCCCTGGCCTGCCTGTCTCTGGCAAGTGCTGGCTTCATCAAGCCTTATGGTTATGGCGGATATGGCAGAGGATATGGTGGATATGGCGGCGGCTGGGGAGGAATGGGCGGCGGCTGGGGAGGACTGGGCGGCGGCGGGGGAGGACTGGGCGGCGGCGGAGGCTGGGGAGGATTTGGCGGCGGCGGAGGCTGGGGAGGATTTGGCGGAGGATATGGCGGCGGCTGGGGCGGCTTAGGTGGCTTTGGAGGCAGATACGGCGGCGGATACGGATACGGCAAGAAAATGTACTATTAGGTAAACAACCGAATAGTCAACTGAACATTCAAGTGTATGTGTGTATGCGCGCGTGCGTGTGTGTGTGTGTGTGTGTGTGTGTGTGTGTGTGTGTCTGCATGTATGTCATTGAGGTTTTGTTTTGTTTAATCATAGAACGTCTAACTTAGTTTCTTCTTCCAACTGCGTAACAAAAGTTGAAATAATTGGGTCATAAGGAATACTAAATGTCTGTATCGACATAATAATTTGCATGTGAACTCACTGACTGCTACTTCCTGGCGTTTTGGCCAAACAATCGAAACTAACAAACCTTGTAATATTTTAGTATCTAATATTTATGAAACTGAAAATACTAATGTACTAAGCAAAAAGTGAAATGTTTAAATTATATAAAAATATTCTTATCTTGCTCTCACAGATATCTGTATTGACCTTTCATTTCAGATCTGTACTAGAACGTTGGCTGACGGATAACTTGGACACATCGTGAGAAAAAACATAACTGTGTTTCAATATGAACTCACCTTACTAAAATTGAAATTAAAATTTGCATTCCTAACTCATTGTATGTTATTTCGACGAAGTATGACTAACGGTTATTTATATGACGATATAGAAAATGCAGGTATCATAATGCACGTTTACCGTATAAACTTGATTTTCTTTCTTGAAAATTCAAACTAGTAATTGATCGGGTAGCTGGCCCAAGATGTCCCAATTCTAAATAGTATGTTCCAATTCGCTCAAATTTTTCCAACTGCAGAATAATGTGTTGAATCAGAACATTATACAAATAACAGTACACGTAGGCATATATGTATGAAGATAGATATGTTGGTAGGTATGTATGTTAAATTTAAAGTTTGGTTTGTTTAACGACACCACTGGGGCACATTGATTTATTAATCATCGGCTCGTGGATGTCAAACATTTGGTAATATTTACTTATTGTTTAGAGAGGAAACCCGCTACATTTTTGTATTTGTAGTAAGGGATCTTTTATGTGCACCATCCCACAGACAGGACAACACATACTACGATACACCAGTCGTGGAACACTATCAGGAACGACTATGTATGTATATATGACATTGTATGAATGTATGTATGTATGTGTGTACGTATATATGCGTGTGTGTACGTATATATGCATGTATACATGTATATATACTTAGTTTCTTCAACCGAATTCAGAAGTTAGAGGGCACTCACCATATACAAAAGTAATTTCGTTGATATTAAAATGCAGTTTGTTTCGTCTGATCATGAGAGATACATCGCTGGGTCCAGCAAATGCACCACCAAATGGATGTCTCAAAGACTGCCAATTGTCATGACCACGATCAAGGATGACAGTTTTGGTTATTGTCACATGTGGATTCTCAAGAATGTCTAAGATTTACTTAAAAGCATTCACTCTCAATCCAGATCACGTTCGCTCATATTAAAACATTTAATTTATCAAGATTATACACAACAATTGCATACGACAGACTAAAAGAAAAACTCCATTCCTTAATCAACGGAACATTTGTTACAAATAACGGGGAACAAACATTTATGTTAATTCTTATCTTCCACGGATCGTAAAGGCCGAGATTGAATCCAGTGTTAACGCATGTGGTGAAAAACACTATATGCAATGTATCAACCAAACTATTACCCATAAATACCAGTACTACTACCCACCACTCAAAGAATTAACTGAAGAAAGTGGAACCTTTCAATACTCATTTTCGATATAACAGGAAGTCTTGCACAAAATTGTAGTTTTTGTTTTACAGGTACCACATACATATTTCATGCACAAGGCTACTTCACACTGTGGTCCTAGATTAAATAAAATTGCATTATATGTATTGTCTGGATCAAACTAATGTTGTTGTTGTTTGTTGTTGTTTTTTGTTGTTGTTTTTGTTTTGTTGTTTTTGTTGTGGTTTTTTTGTTGTTGTTGGGGGGGTTTGGGTTGTTTTTTTTGGGTGTTTTTTTTTTTTTTTTTTTTGGGGGGGGGGGGGGGGGGGGGGTTGACAACCAACACTGTAAAGCTACACTTACTCACTAAGCCGTTAAAGGAGTAGAAGTTTGTGCCGAGATATCATCCTAATGTTTCAGCCTATAAACCACCGAGAAATTTAGAGGGTTTCCTGTCTTAAGCTATGTTTCCATTAATGCTGTCCGTGTGTGTCCGATTGCGGTGCGGGCGCTTGCGTTTGTTGTGTTTTCATTTATGCGGCTACTGACTACAATTAGTCCAGTCATGACATCCAAGATGCAATAATTACAACAGAATGTATTGTTAGCAAAATAGTTTATTATGATAGTCCTATATAATTTAATACAAAAAAAGATAAACATAAATCAATTAACAAAAACCCCACAAACAAACAAAAAGGAGGCATCAGTGTTGGATGCATGCTATTATAAAAAATAGAACCAACAAGGAGTGTACCAGAACCATACCAGAACCATGTTTCTTCGTGACATAGAACAGATCATGTGCTATCCAACACTGGCATTTGTGTTTGTATATATATATATATATATATATATATATATATATATATATATATATATATATATATATATATATATATATATATATATATATATATATATATATATATATATATATATATATGTGTATGTGTGTATGTGTGTATGTATGTGTGTGTGTGTGTGTGTGTGTGTGTGTGTGTGTGTGTGTGTGTGTGTGTGTGTGTGTGTGTGTGTGTTTTAGTATCGTCAGTATCATATATTGGGAATACAAATTGTATTATACATGGTTTTCATAAATAAAATATTCAGGATACCGAAACACACGAGGGTAATAATGAGTTTAGCACATAATCTTAAGCTTAATACAATAAGATTTTGTAAACTGTATATGCAACTTTAATTCAAGATACCCATTACTTGATAGTCAAATCATGCAATCTTTTGACAATAACAATAACACTAGTTTATTTGTAAAAAAAAAAAAATAGAAACAAAATTAAACAAACAACAACCGTATTTTACTATAGAAAACATTGGTTTAGAAATGTTTGACAACATTTTACAACAAGCTGTAAAATTAATAAAACATTAACAAATATTTAAATACTGTTACTGCTACTACCACTAATAAATTTAATAATTATTATACATGTACTATAGTTATGTTAAACAATTTATTAGACACAAGTGTACGATATTGTTCAGGGCCCCGTTCCACGAAACGATCTTAGCGCTAAGATCACCTTAAATGCATAACCACCTACTTCACTTAAGATGATCTTAGTGCTAAGATCGCTTTGTGGAACGGGGCCCAGGTCATAATAATCACTCAATATCTAACTAGTGAGCGTGACGTAGATCACCTGCTGACCTAATTCGTAGAAAAATAACGTGTAATAGGTCTCGATATCTGCTTACATTTGCCTTGCGGCTTGTTTGCATTGGGTTGTAATAAATAAAATACTAAACTAGCTTTCCTGTCATACAATTTTCTATGAAACTTGTGAACAGTGTTGTTATCTGACTCGCTTTTGCTCGTCAGATACCAAAACCGTTCACTTCTTTCATACAAATGGGTGAAAGGCCTATTTAATTATAACAAGTGGAGTTGTTTATTAGTTTTCATACGATACATATTAATATTAATGATATTTTATTGCCCCTGAAGATATTAAGAATAATTGAAAGCACTTGGAATATGTTACATTTCTCCACGATTATAACGATTATTGATGTGACACTCATACCCATTATACCTCTAAAGTAATGGGAATGATTAAACTCCAAAAGTAATATTTGTGTGTAACCTCTAGTCTATTGTAGCAATATTTTGCCACATAATTAGCTATTAAACCTTCAGCAATTAGCAACATTTTTTATCGGCGGACATAATATTAAAATACAGTATAAAGCTCGTCCCTGAAATCAGAATATAATGTACATTCCGCATATACAAATGTATTAATATTAATTAGAATCAGAAGTATCAGGGGTGGGTTTTACACCACCACCCCCACTACACACATATTGATTGCACATCTGGTGTTGCGGGTAGGCCTCCATAATACCGCAGTCCTTTACACTGTGTTTTATTTAACTGTTGGATTTTTATATTGATGTTGATTATCACTTTGTTTTTCCCATAGTTTGACGCCCAATAGCCGATGTATATTTCGTGCTGGGGTGTCGTTAAACATTCATTCATTCATTATGCCTCCATAATACATGATAACAAGCCCTCATTCCTATGATCCCATTTACAAATCCTGGATCCGCTGTTGGATCTTATGGCTATTAATTCATATGTACATACAATGTACATACATACACGCATACATACAAACACACACATATATATATATAAACACACACACGCACGCACACACGCACATACACACAAATAATATTTTGAATCCCAAAGATGGAGATATGTACAGTTATAAACGCTCTATGAATTTGGTTTAGTAAAGCTATATTTCTAGTAATGCGGCTGCGGTGCGGGTAAGTGTGCGTCAAATATCGCACACCATTGTTTCTATACTGTTTCCATTAATGCGATTTATTTACGGCGCCCGCACGGGTGCGCATGCATTTTTTTTCGATCGGGTCATTACATGGCGCCATTCCAGATAGTCCGCATAGGAATCGCACAGAGGATTCCCCTGGATCGTAGGGGTTTCCCAAAAACTTTCAACCATGCCTCCTGTACTTACAATGGCAAGATGTCGAAAAACTCATCAAACGTGTACTAGACCAAATTCAATGAGCGTTTATAACTGTAGAGAACCCCATCATTGGGATTCAAAATATTTGTGTGTGCGTGCGTGTGTCTGTGTGTGTGTGTGTGTGTGTGTGTGTGTGTGTGTGTGTGTGTGTTTTCTTCTTCAGATAATATAGTGGCCTTTTATGTAGCCCTACTCAAAATAGCAACCCCGCATTTGTTTAGATGACATTTAATATAATTCTGCTTAGATATAATGGTTATGTTCTTTGATGCTTTGTCTGTGGGCATATATAAATATTAAATATTTTATTACGAATCGAATGTGGGGTGGCGGTGTATGCGTATGGGTGAATATAATGCATTTTAATCGTTGCTAAATTTTAACTAATAATGTTATCATTCTGTTTCATCTCTGTTATAGGTATAACTAGTTATTGTATTGTTTTGTTTTCCCTGGTAACATTTACCCTTGACCAATGTGAAGATTCAAACGTTGCAATAAAGATCGCAATTTTTGTTAGTGTGTTTTATTTTTTATTTTTTATTGAGATGTGTTGTATTGTGTTTTACTGTCTTGTCTTATATTGTCTATATGTGTTTGGTGGTTGTGCGTGCGTTATAGTTAACAGGACTTTTGTAGTCAAAGAAGAAATAGTTTGACGAAATAAAAGGTTGTTTTGTATTCTAGTGACTAAAGTTAGTTTTGCAAAGAAAACAAATGAACTGGAAACCAGCGGACCCTCCCAACCCTAACAAAAACCCGCATTTTGGCATCAACAAATTCACTTTTTTATATGGTAACTTCTGAATTTGGGTGCAGAAACTCAGTATATATACGTAGTATGTGTTGTGTGTCTGTGGAATGGTGCACATAAAAGATCCCTTACTACAAATGAAAAAATGTAGCGGGTTTCCTCTATAAAACTATAGGTAAAAATTACCAAATGTTTGACATCCAACAGCCGATGATTAATAAATCAATGTGCTCTAGTGGTGTCGTTAAACAAAATAAACTTTAAATTTAAAATACATGCCCACCATGATATTAGTACCATGGTAGGACCATCCTACCAATCTACATACATCCATACATCCATACATCCATCCATCCATCCATCCATACATACATACATCCACACATACACACATACACACACACACACACACACACACACACACACACACATACATACATACATACACACACACACACACACACACATACATACACACACACATACATACACACATACATACATACACACACACACATACACACACATACATACATACATACATACATACACACACACACACACATATATACATACATACACACATACATACACACATACATACATACAATATATATATATTCATACATCAGTACATACATACATACATACATACATACATACATACATGTATTGTTATTCGTATAATGTTCACATTTAACATAATATTCAGCATTTGGGACATTTTGAGCGATTTGGTACATAATTTTTAGAATTGGGACATTTTGGGCTTCTACACACCAACTACCCGATTAATTACTATTTTGAACTTTCAAGAAAGAAAATCAAGTTTATAAGGTAAACATGCATTATGATAACTGCTTTTTGTATATCGCCATGTAAACAACCGTTAGAGATACTTCGTCTTAAGAATAACATACAATGTGTTAGGAATGCAAATTTTAATTTCAAAGTGAGTTAGGTCAGTCCATATTAGCAAACAGTTATGTTCTTTGTCACTATGTGTCCAGGTTATCCCTCAGCCAACGTACTAGTACAGATCTGAAATGAAAGATTAATACAGATATCAGTGAGAGCACGATAAGAATATTTTTATATAATTTAAATATTTTCCTTTTTCCTTAGTACATGATTACTTTGGGTTTCATAAATATTAGACACTAAGACATCTAAGACACAAGGTTTGTTAGTTTCGATTGTCTGGCCAAAACGCCAAGAAGTAATAGTCGGTGAGTTCACCCACAAATTATTATATCGACACAGACATTTAGCATTCCTTATGACCTAATTATTTCGACTTTTGTTAGGCGGTTGGAAGAAGAAACTAAGTTAGACGCTGTGGGATTAAACAAAACCTTTCTGACACACACACACACACACACACACACACACACACACACACACACACACACACACACACACACACACACACGCAGACACGCACAAACTTGAATGTTCAGTTGTTTACCTAATAATACATTTTCTTGCCGTATCCGTATCCGCCGCCCATGCCTCCAAAGCCGCCGAAGCCGCCCATTCCTCCCCAGCTGCCGCCCATGCCGCTCCAGCCGCCGCCCATGCCGCCGTATCCTCCCATGCCTCTAAATCCTCCAAAACCGCCCATTCCTCCCCAGCCGCTGCCCATTCCTCCCCAGCCGCCGCCATATCCACCATATCCTCTGCCATATCCGCCATAACCATAGCCGTATGAAGGTTTGATGATGCCAGCACTTGCCAGAGTCAGGCAGGCCAGGGCGAGGATCACGTGTTTCATCATCTTGAAAACTGAAATGGAAATAGTGAAAGCATCTCTCGTCATATTGGATGTCATGAACGAATATATTATTTATACATTGATAGTGGTATGTACCACAAAGAACATGTGCCGTGTACAATTATCATTTGTGTTGTTTCTTCATTTTTCATTCCAGGGTGAATCTAATTAAAAGAAATAACAGAAAGCCTTATTGTTTCTAATATCCACCTATGATTGAGGCGGGCGTTATGCAACATAACGTAAATTAAATTTGAAAATAAATTATCATGCATTATGATGAATATTTTAATTATCTTGATTTATTATGATTATTTTCTATGTAGAGAATTTGATGTTGTACCATATACGAAAATTAACTTTATTTAAAATTTTCATTTAAGCCTTTTTAATTTTCAACCTACGATTTAGTCGATATAGAAAAAAAGGAAGAAACCAATTCTGTCATGACGAGTTGCTCACTCCCCACCATGGTGAATGACTCGAACAGTAACGAGGAGCGACGTCTACAAGACATGTTGCTATAGATAAACTAGACTCTCAAGGTCGTTCCCATTGGACTCCAACTTAGTCTAGTCAAACAGGAACATCTACATAACTACCAGTAAATGTCCACCATCCTCTCACCGTAACCACAATCGTCTGGAATCATTCATTTATTTCAACTTATTTCCGTGCTTATATCCATTTAAGTTTCAAGCACACACTTCAGCTACCTGGGTTGTCTGTCCAGTACAGTGGGTTAGTTGTTAGTGGTTAGTGAGAGAGAAGAGGGTGTAGTGGCCTTACACCTACCCATTGCGTTGTTTAAGTTCCCTCTTGGTGGGAGCCGGTGTAGCATTTAATTTTACACTCCACAAGAATATGTACTCCCCAGTCATTATTATACGTATAATTTGCACTCATCCAGTTATTATTATACGTATAATATGCATTCCCCTTTAATTATTTGCACTCCCCAAGTTATTATTATACAAAAATATGCACTTTCCACTACTATGTTTAAATACTGAATACATTAATTGTTTTTTAAAAGAACTTTGGGTTCATAATAATTTAAGTGGTATTCAATGAACATAATTCACATTCATTATTAGTCCCCTATCAGTCCAACCGGAGGGGGTTATAGGTTTTATCCCTCTCCTGTCTGTCCGTCTGTCTGTCTGTCCGTCCATCCGTCTGGATGTCCCACATAAAGCTTTCTGTATTTTTTTTCAAAATTCCCTTAGACATTAAGCTGAAATTGTGTATATCATTTTATCAAATACCATTTAATATCAAGTTTGACTTTCATGACGATTACACATTTTGTATGAATTGTAACCCTTGAAATTTGTTTTCCGGACATAATCCCCCACTTCACCTCCCACCACCCCGCACACACACCCCACCCATATCCCCTCACCCCACCCCACCCCCAATGCCTCAAGATACTGAGCTGAAAGTTTGCGTATAGCTTTATAGTGTAGCAATGCAGATCAAGTTTGACTTTCTTGACGATTTACCTATTTTTTACAGAGATATGAAAATTGGTTTTCGGGATTTTGTTTTTGAAATGCTTCAATATATGGAGCTGATATTTTGTGTCTAGTTTTATTATGTACTATTACAGATCAAGCTTGACTGTTGTGGCAATATACCCATTGCTTTTACAGAATTTTAGCTCTTGAACTTAGGAGATATGAAAATGTGCTTTCCGGACTTTGTTTTTTCAATTCGTGAAGATATTGAGATGATATTTTGTACATTGCTTTGCCATGTACTGTTACAGATCAAGGTTACCTTTCATGGCGAATACCCATGTTGAACAAAATTATGGCCCTTGAACTTAGGAGATACAAAAATGTGTTGGGCCACGTAGGGGACATGTATTGCTTTAGCAGTACTCTCGGAATGCTTGTTATACATATAGTCTATACTCCACATTCATTACTGTTCATTAGTATAATGTGCATTCCGCATTCATTAGTATACATGTACGCATAGAATTCATTATTATACATATAATCTACATGACATGTACATTATCATACACTTCACATTTATTATAATACATATAATCTACACTCCACATGCTTTATTATATACATGATTTACACACTTTTGTTATTATACATACAACCTACAACACTGCATTCATTAATATAAATGTATTCTGCATTCCACAGTTATGATTATATATATATATAATCTGCACTGCATATGCATTACTGTATATGTAACACGGAATGTGTTGTCTATATTATGTGTATAATAATGAATGGAAAGTGGTGTAGATTATATGTATAGTAATGCATAGGAGGTGTAGGTTATATGTATCGTAATGAATGGGGAGTGTAGATTATATGTATAATAATGCATGGGAAGCGCTGAATAATAATGAATGTTGAGGGTAGATTATATGTCTAATCATGAATGTGAGCTTAGATTATGTGTAGTTCGATTAACGAATGTGGAGTTTAGATTGTGTGTATAATAATGAATGGGTAATGTACATTACATGTATAGTGATGAACATGGAATACAGATTTAATACTAATAGATGTGTAATAATTAATGTGAGTTTCAGGTTATGTGTATCATAATTATCTATTTATTATCACGCATTGAATTTAATACGCACTGTACTGCCTTATGCAACGTTTTTGGGGTGTTTTTGTTTTGTTAACGACACCACTAGAGCACACTGATATATTAATATTGGTAATTTGGACATAGTCTTAGATTTAACCAATCCGCTACATTTTTCTTTTAGTAGCAAGGGATTTTTTCATATAAACCACTCCAAAGACATGATAGCACATACCATGATTTTACAAAAAAAAAAAAATTAAATTGGAGGGGGGGGGGGGGGGTTGGGTTTGTTTTTTTGGGTTTTTTGGGGGGTGCAATTGTTTATGGAAATTGTTCTGTGCTCATGCTGAAATCAGCAACATTCTTTGCCAGAAAAGTCGATTATTTTTATTTGGTTTCATATTTTTTTCCAGATGAGAGCAATTTTAGTGGCTTCTTGATACGTTGTTATCCTTGGAGATAGTCAGACTTTACGCCAGGAATGAACGTTTCTGAACTTTAAGTGGACATAGACAAGGTGACAGTCTTCAATTCCAACTGTTAACAGTACAAATTGTAATTCACACAAGTATGTTCTGCCTCTTGTTCCACTGGGCAAGTGAGGGAAGTGACTTGGTAGAAACAAACAACAATATCAGTAGCGGCAATAATATGAACTAACCCAATCAGCAAACACGTTATTCAGAAAGTACTAATGAGAAAGAAATGTTCTAAAATTATGAATGTAATTTACTTACGTTGGTCTATAGAACTGTAGTATCGGAAGACGGCGAAGATCTGAGTGTTGAACACGATTTCTGAGCCGTTTTTATAGAGACAATTTGATAACTTTGATGGATTTATGCTTCCGGTCTGCAATTTTCACTTGTTTTAAATCACGTAATTATTAGTCATATCCTGATAATTCTATATCGTCTATTTTTCTCTCCTGCGGCCTTTGACAGTAAATTGTTGGGGTTTTTTTTGTTTGTTTTGTTTTTGTTGGGGTTTTTTTGGAAAAAAATATTACTGTTTCATGTTTACGTACGATTAATGATCTTTTGATGGGTTGCAAATATACTAAGACAAAAGCGTTTAGCAATTTAACAAATGTGCTTAAATAAACCAAAATTTGTTGTTCTAAAGTCAAATCAGACGTTGGATTTAAATTGATGTATGATTTATCTGTATTTTTTAATAACATCAAATGCGTAATTGACACGACACTGAATGTAGCTTCTTTTTTTCCAGAAATATCAAATAGCTAAACTATTTTTTGTTAGTATACATTTTCTTGCATTTTTAATTATTTATTTAATCCAACTAAATATTCAGCTAAAGGCTGGTAATATTGCTGACATGTTTTCAAGAATTAAATGACAAAACGATTAAGTAATGGAGAATGTACGAGGAGGTGTACATTCGTAAAGCATAATTCACGAGTTGATTATTGTTCATGAATCTACACTCCCGAGTGCATTCTCCAACTTAATACATTCACACACACACACACACACACACACACACACACACACACACACACACACACACACGCGCGCACACACACACACACACACACACACATATATACATATACATATACATATACATATACATATTCATATATATATATACATATACACACAGACCGACACACACACAAACAAACATATATACAATTTGAAATTTGAAAGTTGACGCTTTTTTATGAGTAAATCGCAAATTCAAACAATAAAAATGACTAACAAAAACAATAACAACTGTATGATCAACAGAATGAAAAAGATTGACAGAAATAATATTCCACGGTGATTAATGGACCTTCCTGGAAATCGTCGAAATCGAGAATGACATCCCACGCACGTGTACAGGGCAAATGCGTGATACATGTGCAAACTATGGGATGTGTTTTGGTGTGTTGATAAACAGACCTGAACGTTCTTTACTAGGATGTCTGTTGTTAAAACGTATGTACGGTCTAATAGTTGATATTAGCATTAATATTTCGGGTTTCCCTGGGGGTTTTTAAGAGTATATATATATTTATTATCCATATGATTCAACATAACTGAGTTAATAATAATCATACGAAGCACATGTGCAATAACAAGTGTTATGACGTAATTGTGGCAGGCGACGCCATAACATGACGTTGCTTCTCCAGTCCTATCTCAGACTGTGCATTTGACATATGACGTCATTTCGACATCTCCTTCTAGTTATGGCTGAAATATTTTGAGTTGTGTCTTGTTGTTCATAAAGAAAACAACAATAATAATATGGATAATAAAGAAATTATTACACTTGCTTGTGAGTGGTACTGATTTTACGAAAGACACTCGTTTCGTAAAATCAGTACGACACACAAGCTCGTATAATAATATGTCACTGTTAAATTAACTTCTATTTTATATTTTAATGACACTATTGGTTAAAATGGCAAATAATATGTACAAAACTTATATCATAACCGAAAGCAATAGGATCCTTTCGGACCAAACCTGAAAGCTTCGACCAATAAATCCTAGTCAGTGGATGTCGAGGAAGGACGAAAATGTTTTATTTATCGACACACTCAAGACATTTTATTTACGGTTGTATGGCGTCAGACATATGGTTAAGAACCATAGAGATATTGAGAGAGCAAACCCATTTTCGCAACTTCATGGGCTACTCTTTTCGATTAGCAGCAAGGGATCTTTTATATGCACCATCCTACAGACAGGATATGACATACCATGGCCTTTGTTACACCAATTGTGGAGCACTGGCTGGAACCACCGTCGGGGATCGATCTTAAGCCGACCGCGCATCAAGCAAGCGCTTTACCACTGGGCTACGTCTTTTCCCCGTATCATGTTTATGTCCAGAGTGCAATAATGTTTCAGTTGTCACGAGCTTTAGCGAGTGACAATGAAAATTATTTCACGAGGGACATAAACATGACACGAAATGGTAGCGAGTTTAATATTCTATTTATTACCCATAATCGATGTTAATTTATATCATTCAACTCGTTTGGCTGATGTTCCTGTAACGTTGTAATGCGCAGATCGATGACATCATCGAGTGACGTCGAATAGTCAGGATGCCAATATGAAAAAAATTAGTTCTAGTAAAACAAAATGATAAAAGCTGACAACCATGTGGAAATGGTTATTTACACGTTACTGATTAAAATAAAAACGGTTGGCATTCTATGAAATAGAATTTGTGGATCACAAGGTCAAAACAAGTTCATTTGACCCCTTTGTATACTACTATTGAAATACAAAGTATATTAACATTAAATATTTGTTAAGAGACACTTTGTTAAGAGCAATACAATAGCATTTTAATTCATTAATTCATGACAATCATATTTTTGCTATATAACAATGAGAAGAAATAGAATATTAATGGGTGTAAAAACCCACGAAAAGTAATACTTTTTATAATGTTCTATTTAACAACTCCTCCTAAAGTCAATATGGTCACATCATAGCTCATTTGAAATCTTGTTACATGTAGATACTGTTTTTACATTACAGACGCTTGTGTGGTGATTAAAGTTAGTCACAATTTTAGGAAAATTACATCACTTGAACACAGTAATTTTGATTAAAAAGCACAATTACAAATAAATAACTTTAATATCTTCATATTTTGAAGAAGGAAAATGTTTGCTCCTTTTTCAAAATATTAAAATTTTGTCACAGAGAATACTATTCAGGAGGAAGACATCTGTTTCAAATGTAAATATAACTGTAACTGTATTTTCCTTTAGCATTCCTTAGAATATCAGCATAGTATTGATGTTCGATGTTCTTCACATATACAAGCCAGCACTTTAAATAACTTTTAAAATTGTATGCTGCATTATACATATTGCTGTTTATCCTGCTAATGTGTAGAACATGCCCCTCACGAACACAGAGCTGTACACTGAAATTGAGATTTGTTGCACTTGCACCACTTTTGACATCCTTCCTTACACCCATAAAAAAGGTACGTGTGCG
>NW_024533913.1:0-28982 GCF_016097555.1 Gigantopelta aegis | reverse complement strand
GTATGTTCCCAAATTATACTTAGAAATAACTTTTGATAATTAGAGAGTGTGGAGTTGACAGTTGTCATAACATTCTGGGCAACATCTTGTTATGGTTGTTTTATGTCTAGTTTTAATTCATCATTTATTTAGTATATATAGTATTGAAAAATGAATTATCATCGTTTAGGAATAATTTTCTCATAAACATACTCATACCTTTCAACAGAGGAGTAACATAAAAAAATTATATATATAATCTTTATTATAAGGAATAGGAATTAAAAAATGTTTTAATGTACTTTGTCAATACTAACTCTTTATGATATTAACATAAACCAATTGATAATCATCATCACATAATATAAAAATGTAAACAATCTATATACCTTGTTTTGCATTTTCTAGAGCTTCCAATATTACTTGTCTGTTAACATCATCAGCTTCGACCTCTCAGCAGGAGTTTTTCCATCATTATTTATTATTGATGGATCTGCACCATAAGAGAGTAAGACCTTGACAACATTGACATGACCACTACTGCAAGCATAATGCAGAGGAGAATTGCCCACTAGATAAAGAAACAGACTTTGAGATAAAGCTTTATATTGTAAAAGTAATGAAACTATTAGTAATGATATATTATTACTATATACTTGAGATGTATACATAAATAAACAAGTCTTAATTGATACAAGACTTGTCATATAGTACTACAACTATGTAAATAAAAGTATTAAGAGTCACTCTAAAGAAAAACAAACATAATATTTCAATGTTGTTACATGTAAGTCACTTGTTAAATAAAAAACAAACAATGACAAGACTTTCAGAAATTGAGATATGAAATTAACTGATCACTATTAATAATAGCAAACAAATTCTATATTGTAATGATTTTTTAAATTCCAGTCCTGATTAGTAATATAACAACCAATGATATTATATTGAAAGAAAGACTAATTATATCATGTGAAATTGAGCACACAATGGTACTCAAGCAGTCACTGTCTTATTAGTCAATACAGGAGACTTAAGTCTTTCAATCTGACAATATCTTAATGAATATAAGTTATTCAACTAATATAACATTTTAATGTTTTCAATATTTTATTTTTCTAGTAATATTTTCTTATTGAAAAGTACTTGTGACATTCTTTCTTATATTTCAACTGATTCAGTAATCACATATTCAATGATAATGAGGGTAGATACTAATAATAGATTAAATTGTTATTGTTATAAAACCAATGATTCAAGTGTAACATATGTACAGCTCTTTTAAATTTGTTTTCACTAGAACTTGTTTTAATTAGCAATATCTTATAATTTAGATGATGGTATCAACTCTTAGAATATAAACACAACAACTAAGAGGACTAACATCAAATTGATCATTTAATATATTTGTAGTAGAGTACTTATCATACCCTAAATACAAAGACTATAATATGAATACCTAAATTTACATAATTACAAGAACACTAGTTGCTAGATACTATTTACACAAACTTTCTAACTCATTTAAAGACCTTTTTTCATTACATATATTCACTGAAAGAAAACTATATAAATAGCAGTGACAAATATTTTGAAAGTGAGGTTAAAAAAAATTGGATGCTGACACTCAAGATGTGGTCAAATGCATATAACATAAGTGGTATGAACAATGTCCATGTTATAATATTTATAATATTGGCAGTACATTAAGCTAAAGGTTGGTCTCACTAAATATTGAATTGATATCGGGTAAATATGAGAATTTGTAGTATTTATTATAATAATCATTAACCCACACCACTGAATCTTAATATTTGCCTCTCATTGTTTACTAATCCAAACATATCTTACTTAGCAATCAGTAAGGGACTTTATTATTTAAAGCAATTAAACAGCACAGTGTGTAAATGGTACTCATCAGAAGATGTATCAAATACAAAGGAAAACATAAAAAAGAAGATTCAGTAAATATGCCAATTCTCTGCATGTAGCCTCTTTCCTCTTTTCTGGATGGTAAGAAATCAGCTCGTCATGTTATCACGAGTCAAATGTCAAAAATGAGCAATCACAAGACACCTACTCTACCACTTCCTTGCATGAGAAGATGTTTCCATGTAGTTGTATATTTTAGATTGCTTTTAATGACAACTATTGTTATTATATGTCTTTCTTACATTTATGCTCCTGCAATAACAAAATTAAACTCTCATATTCTCAGGACTATTAATAGCTGGTAAGTATGTACAATCTCAATTTCGAAGATCTCGTGTATGTTTTATCATGATTGTGAAGGTGTTTATACTTTATTAGTTTTAAAAAAGAGTAATAGATGCTTAAGATGAAGTTATTCATTATAGAGAATTGCTGAATAACTTATATATCAAATATGCTCAAGAAGCACTTGCAAATCTAAAAGTCAAATCAGTTTCCCAACCTTAGAATGTTTCCTTGCAGAGTGTGAATAATATACATGGAGGACCACTGACATTTGAAGTAATAAAGTGAGAATTTATCCAGACATTATATACAGGTAATGGTACTAATTAGTTGTATGAAGTGTTGGTTGTGTTGGTGGGAAGGTTGACATATATATCTGTTTACTTCCACAACTAATTGGAGGCATGAACTTTCAAGTTGTAACTGTTACTAAGTCATCTACCAGCTCTATTAGTCAAGATACATTCTTCAAAATGTTTTATAAAAATTGATGAAAGTGTACTTGTCTGAAGAAAGTTAAAGTTACTACAATAGATGAACCTGTATATGGTATACTTGTTGTATGACATGGTTCTTTATAAACTGAGAAAGTAATCCAGTGTAACTGCTATAACGAATAGTTTAGCTAAAATGTGTGTGTTGATATTAATAATACCTGAATATTCTTACTACAAATGTATTTGTAGCAATTGTTAATATCATACTTAAAATAATTCAACAATGTTTTCACTCTTTCAAAGTTTTATAAAAGTATTGCTGTTGTTATGTAATAAACTGTATTGATTATGTACTTTGGACTATTGTATTAATTGTGTACTTTGGACTTGTACTAGTAAGTATTCATTGGATATTTAAGCAATTGTATAGTTTTCCTTAATTCAGTTCTGTGCTAGTATTGAGTTGTTTTCATTTGTGTTTAATAAGAGATATAACAGTTATCAAACTGTCCTAATTATGTAACAGTGGGGGGTGTATTTCAGGGGATCAGTTACTATTGTAGTAGTTATTATGAGTCTAGGGTCTAAACAAATGTCCAAAATAGTATGAGTATTCAAATTTCAGACTGAAGTGTCCCCTTGGAGGGGTCTTGCAATAATAAAATATTTAAAGTGAAACTTTTCTTATCTAGACAAATAAATTGGGACCAGTTTAAAGTGTCCTGATTACAGAGGTATCTTTTTTTAAAAGTTAAGCTAAAATAAAGTTGACCTTATTAATAATTAAAAACCTTTGAATTCAGATCAGGGAGATTCCACTATAACAATTATATTATGTACTAGAAGTTTTAAAGCATTGTCAGTCATATCTATTGTTGTAGTACTTGACATAGAGACAAGTTTAATTTATTGGCTGACATAATCTATCTGAAGTTAAAGTATTTAGTTTAATTTACTCAATGCTGTTAGTTGTTATGTAAAACAAAACAAACAAACACAGTTATATAATTAACACATACCTAACAAGATTATAATTAAGAAATATTGTCCTATAATTGTTTGGAAAATACTGACTACTGTAAAACATAATTAAATGAAACAATTGGAGTAACTATAAAGTAGAATGCTAGAAATAAAACTTAATTAATAGATCAAGAAAAAAGCTAGTTTCAAAACTTAAAGGTAACATCCATCATTGATGTGGTCACAATTAATTAAAGTCATTGATTCCTATTGTATGTCACCATTTAAAGTATGCAGTTATAACATTAATTATAATATTTAATTGTCATATATAGACAAAAGAATAAACAAAGTCAATGGACATACAAATATAGATATCATGTGATATAAAATGATTAATTCTACAACTATTGTATATGTATCTAGCATTAATATGGAGAATTGAATTTTATAAAAGATAGTGATTTTGTAATGGAACATTATCCAGTGTAATTTGTCATTATTATCATGTTTAATTTTGTTAATATAATATTACTAGTGTCATAAAAGATACTGATGGATATATTTAAGTAGAAAGGAAATTGATATGAAAGTGACTTTTCAGGATATGAATGTTTTTCTGATCATAATCATTATCATCAAATTATAACTTATATGTATATGTTTTTGTCATTTAAAACAAACAAGAAAGTATGAATTTATTATATACTTTTGAAAATATGAAGGTATGTGTAATAACCAGTTTATAAGTATAATAAGTTTACATTATAGTATATACTGACCTTATCAATAGCATCAACATGTGCTCTAGATTTAAGTAAAGTATCAGCACTATCATGATGATCAAAAATTGCTGCCAAATGCAATGGAGTACTATTGTTCTGGATGTAAGAGAATAAAATTAACAATACAGTCTCAATTACTGTATATGTTAGTAAACAATACTAGTATTTAACAAGATTGAAATAAAAGAACAGTCATTATTAACAATAGTTACATCTATAATCTGGTTCAATTGTCTTGAGTGTATAAAGTGATTCTCTAACAAATACTAAAGCACTCATGTAGTATTAGATGAGACAAATATGTAATTTTGTAAAAGCACATCTGTGTTGTAAACATCCATCTATAGGGAAATTCCCTACTAACTATGATCTCTCAAAATATGAGACAAACTCGTCAATCATGGAATATTCTGTTATATCCTGCCAAACAAGACAAACAAATCTTGCTGGTACAAATGAAAGAATTATTTACAAGTACAAGGTGTTGTATTGTGGAAACTGCCCCTGTTAGTTATAGTTCAGATATTGACACAATCAAAAAATGTCTGGTTTCTCTCTATGAAAGATTTTTACATGATAAATACAAACTTCATAACTTGGAAAGCCTTGTTATTGGTATTAAACCTTTTCAAAAACTTTAACACCAAACCAATACTAAAAATACATAAAACATGTTTGGTTATTCCAAAGGTCATATAGAAAATGGGCCCAAGTGGTTACTAAGTTCACTAAACCACATAACTCTACTTTCAAATTCTATCTTATGGTGGTGACAGGAAAAAGTGGGTCACAGAAATTTACTTGAGATTCACAAATCATTAAACTTTTACTTTCAATTACCAGTTGTCTTATTAGATTGTTCTATTATGTCTCATACAGTAAGATATTTTATAGTATTAGCATTGCTATATAAACAAGTTACTATGATACTGTTGATACTTAACAGAAGTCAGTTAGTTATATATAACAAATTAGAGGTTTCTATAGCATTTATAAACCTCATGATATCAGCCCTCAGTTTTATAAATACCATAGAGATCTCCATCTTGTTATAAAAACCTATACTGAGATATTACTATCACTAAGGACTGATCCAGGGTATGTCAAGGGTACACAGGTATCCAGTGATAATTATACTCAATGTAATATTAATCAATATTTATAATATAAAGTATAAAATGATCAAAATCCTAATAAAAGACTTTTCATGTTTTAATTGATAATTGACCATATCAATCAATGTATTTGAATTAAGTGGGTTTTTGTAATACTTCAATTTATCATTATATTGGACCCTAACTTCAAGGATCAATTACTCCTGTATACTATATAAAAGCATAAACCTGGTTAAATTAAACCAATAACACTAAACCTAATGTTATATGATCAGTGAAATATTATTAAATACGGACTTTATTGATAATGCCCATTAGAAATAACTAACAAAAAGATATTAATACGTATATACTATAAATAAAGTGATCAAATAGTTCTTTATATGGGATATTAATACGTGGGCGTGATTACGCGAGGACGAAATTAAATATTCTTTGAGGACTAAAGCTAAAGCACGTGCCGTTCTCTTGAGTGTTTTGTGAGCTGTTTGACTGTTTTTGACTCTCAAATTACTGTAAATTGGTGTCCAAAGGGAAGAAGAATGTTTCTGGGAAAATTTGGACTGTATATCAACCCTTCGTAACTGGTGAGCAAGATATAAAATATTTAATTCATATGTTTGTATGTGAGGACGTGTTTAACCTTTGTTTAGAGTGCCTTTTCATTCATAATAATGTCCTACTATAAGAAATAAGCGGTTACATTAAAAACTTGTTATAATACATTTTATGTACATGAATGTACTGACATTGTAATACTGAACATTGATTGTACTATAAGTTGTCATTGTCATTATTATAGTTCATATTAAATGATTGGTGTAGGTTGTCTTTTAATGAAAGTCATAAGTTTTTGTTAGCACTACAAGATGGCACAGAGATTATGGTGGATAAAAACAGTCTTCAAGTCTTGCCATTATCACAAGATATACATTACAATCTTCACAATACCATTTTGTGTCTTTACAAATGTGTTTGTATTGTGAACAATAATAATAACAACGATATTGTTTACCATATCCCATCATAGGAAAATGTGCTGGCTGAACTTTTAGTTGAAAGAGATGTTGACTTTCTACTTCTTTACTTCCTGGTACAGTAACAGCAAAATTGAAGAAAACCACATCAAGTAAAAATATTGTTTGTGTGATTTTAGATGAATGTGATAGCACTGATGGAGTTGATCATTACAATCAACACCACCCATGTACTTATTGTATAAGGTTATTGTCCCTGGACACATCACAGTAACCATTTTCCTGTTTTTGGTTTTCTTTGCACTTTTTTATGCAGCAAAGTTTGGACAGATAGGGGTACACTATTATCTGGGGTCTGTAAACTTGATGAACAAGGCTGGACGTCATCCACATCTAAATTTAGAATTAGCACCATACTTCAATCATCAACAAGAATTAAGTGTTCTGGATGAATGTGTACTCTGAGGATCTCGAGTGATCATACCTCTTGCAAGGAGGAGTATTTTACTTAAATCACCTCCATAAAGCTCATCCAGGTACGAGTAAAATGAAGAGCCTACCAAGATGCTACATCTGGTGGCCAGGGTTAGATTCAGACATAGAATGTCAAGTCTGAAACTGTAGTAAAAGTCAAAATAATTGTACATACATCACCTTCAAAAGCTCCACTTTATCCGTGGGAATGGCCACATAGACCCTGGTCAAGACTACGTATTGATCATGCTGGACCTCATCTTGGAAACACATACTTCATTCTAATTGGTGCTCGTTCAAAATGGATAGAGGCTCATATTGTTAATTCTACATCATCTGGAACAACTATTAAGAAACTAAAAAAAAATCAATCTTTGCTGTACACGGAATCCCAGATCAAATTGTCTCTGATGGCCCTGGTTTTACTAGCCAGGAATTCAAATGTTTTGTGGACCAGAATGGAATCAAACATACCCTCACTTCACTGTACCCACCCATCTTCCAATGGGGTTGGCTGAACATGCAGTTCAAACCTTTAAACAGGGAATTAGTAAGTTAGAGGGTAGTATACAAGATAGAATTGCTACCTTTCTCTCCAACTATCAAATCATGCCTCAGACAAGTACAGGGATATCACCTTCTGAACTGATGATGGGAGGAAAGTTCGTACTTGATTTGATCTAATTCACCCTGATATTATTAAAAAGATGTCTCAGAACCAAGACAAGATGATTAAACTGTTTGACAGAGCTTGTACATTTAAAGTTGGAGATAGACTATATGCTTGTGGATTTAAGGGAAAACTTTTTAAATGGATTTCCATGACTGTCACTACACAAACTATTGCTGTATTCTATGTTATGCAAAGTCATGATATGAGTCATATGCAGTCCGATATACAGACTCAGCAAAATACAGACTCCGCATAATAAACAATATCTTTGTAAGCTAACCTTATGCAGATTTGAATACAGAATTGTTGTACAATATTCTACAACACACTGTACGCAGATTCTTTTGGCGTTATCGAAAGTGAAATTGAAGATTCACGTGATTAGAAGTGCACAGATTGCAGGTCACAAACCACGAGGTAAATATAGTTATCATTTTGATCTGTAAATAATAGCCCTAAAAGGAAATGTACATGTTTGTTTTCTTTATTGTATCAATATTGTCTGTTTTGGTTTAACTGGTATCCATTAAAGATGTCCAATTATGTAGTAGACTTATTTTGTGCTGAAGTATACTCATCTGAGTGATGATCTACGACTATATTAGTTTGTGTATATTCATGTAATTATGTGGATGATGACATTAGACTATGTTAGTTTGTGTACATCCATGTAATTATGTAGGTGATGACATTAGACTATGTTAGTTTGTGTACATCCATGTAAATATGTGGGTGATGACAAGACTATGTTAGTTTGTGTATATCCACGTAATTATGTGGGTGATGACATTAGACTATGTTAGTTTGTGTACATCCATGTAAATATGTGGATGATGACAAGACTATGTTAGATGTTAGTCTGTGTGCGGTTTATATCCATTTCGTCTAACAAAATGTACAGTTGTCCCATTTTGTCTAAAAAACTAAATTGATTTAAATAACAGTAATTACAAAGATAACCAATGGCTATACGCCCTAAGAAGTTCTTGTAACGTATAATATCCTGCTTTGTGCTTTTCCTTAATAGTTTTCAGTCTGTTCTCGTGGTTTTTGTATTCTTGGAAGCCCTCCTGCAGCCAGCTGCATTAAACTGACTTCTGTTGCAGCTTGTTCAGACTGCCTCGTAAATGTTTGGGTGTGAATTCCCAGCAAGTTTCTTCATTTTACTATACCAGTATTACCCACAATACCTGTATTACCTAGAATACCAGTATTACCTCTAATACCAGTATTACCTACAATACCAGTATTACCTACAATACCAGTAATACCTACAATACCTGTATTACCTACAATACCAGTATTACCTACAATACCAATATTACCTAGAATACCAGTATTACCTATAATACCAGTATCAGGGTTTCATTTAGGGGGGGGGGGGTGGGAGGGGGCATTTGCCCCCCTTGCCAGAGTCTTGCCCCCCCTTGGACATTAGGTTAGCTGGGTTTTTTCAAGGGGTAATTGGATGTAATGAATACAGAACTGAAACTCAACACAAGGAATATACAGCATAAGATAACCTTAGGCTAAACACAAGAAGAATGTACAATTTTTAACCTAAACAGCTATCTTCTACTCTTTCTATTCCATGTCATTTGAAAACCACAAATGGTCTGAAAATGTGCCAGAAGCAATCTCAGAGGATCTAAAATTCAAAAATTTTTTGGGGCACATGCCTCCAGACTCCCCTAGAGGGCACACTGTCACATGCAGTTCCTTCGCCCCCCCTAAATTTTCTCTAAGTATTATTTTGCCCCCCCCCCCTTGTCCATTTTTCTAAATGAAACCCTGAGTATTACCTACAATACCAGTATTACCCACAATACCAGCATTACCTACAATACCTGTATTACCTAGAATACCAGTATTACCTACAATACCTGTATTACCTACAATACCAGTATTACCTACAATACCTAGAATACCAGTATTACCTAGAATACCTGTATTACCTAGAATACCAGATTTGCCTACAATACCTGTATTACCTAGAATACCAGTATTACCTGTATTACCTACAATACCTGTATTACCTAGAATACCAATATTACCTACAATACCAGTATTACCTACGATACCTGTATTACCTAGAATACCAGTATTACCTACAATACCAATATTACCTACAATACCAGTGTTACACACAATACCAATATTACCTACAATACCAGTATTACCTACAATACCTGTATTACCTACAATACCAGTATTACCTACAATACCTGTATTACCTACAATACCAATATTACCTAGAATACCAGTATTACCTATAATACCAGTATTACCTACAATACCAGTATTACCCACAATACCTGTATTACCTAGAATACCAGTATTACCTACAATACCTGTATTACCTACAATACCAGTATTACCTACAATACCTAGAATACCAGTATTACCTAGAATACCTGTATTACCTAGAATACCAGTATTACCTACAATACCTGTATTACCTAGAATACCAGTATTACCTGTATTACCTAGAATACCAATATTACCTACAATACCAGTATTACCTACGATACCTATATTACCTAGAATACCAGTATTACCTACAATACCAATATTACCTACAATACCAGTGTTACCCACAATACCAATATTACCTACAATACCAGTATTACCTACAATACCTGTATTACCTACAATACCAGTGTTACCCACAATACCAATATTACCTACAATACCAGTATACCTACAATACCTGTATTACCTACAATACCAGTATTACCAACAATACCTGTATTACCTACAATACCAGTATTACCTACAATACCAATATTACCTAGAATACCAGTATTACCTATAATACCAGTATTACCTACAATACCAGTATTACCACAATACCAGCATTACCTACAATACCTGTATTACCTAGAATACCAGTATTACCTAGAATACCTGTATTACCTACAATACCAGTATTACCTAGAATACCAGTATTACCTACAATACCAGTATTACTTACAATACCTGTATTACCTATAATACCATTATTACCTATAATACCAGTATTACCTACAATACCTGTATCACACTACCATTATTAATCCTATGGTGTCATAATAGTCATCAATGATGTCATCATAGGCAAGTTACACCAAGAACACCCGCAAAAAGAGCATAAAAAAGGCGTTTACAGAAAAAAAACACTTGAAGAATGACAAAAGGAACATCTTCAACAGAACATTTGTCATTAAATGAATGTAGTAGCAAAGATGATTTATTGTTAAATGTGAAAAAAGATTTATTATTTGTTGAGTCCAATGTCTCTGGTTAGTAGGTGTGGTTAGTGGCAAAATGATTAGTAGGCGTGGAAACAATTGATGGTATACCAGTTAGCATGTCAGGACGATTTCTCTCTTCTTCTATAGTTGTAGAAGCCGTTACTGGCAGTACACCATCAAGAAAAAGATCTGGACAGAAGTATTTAGAGTTCTATCAGATCCACAAGCAATTATTCTGTCTTCTATCTAGCTCTAGTTCTACCAAAACAGCTGAAAACACTACTCAACAGGGTCAACTTTTAGAAAAGATATTAATGAAGATTTTTGGTTGGGAAATGAGGTACACCAAGATCACTAAATATCAAGAAGACAAAAACATTCAAATAAAGTTGTTAGGAGATAAACTTTCTTCAATTGAAAATATTATTGATGACATTGGAAGTAATATGAGTAGCTCAAGTGGAGCAGAAAAGGTATCCAAAAAAATCCTCATAGAATTATTGGAATGAACATAAAGTAATTGTATGTATAAAAGCATTTACATCTAACCTGCTGTTATAAATATTTAAAGTTTAAAGCACAAGTGTTATATTTAATATACTTTGTTATACAGCAAAGGGTGAAATCATGATATGCATCTCTTGATGAATCATTTAATTTTTCAGAACGGTAAGCATTTGTCCTCATGTATGCGTGCATGGTTTATGCTTCTTTCCATAGGGCTGACAGCACAACAAACAGAGCAATTTTTGATGCTATTAAAGCTGAACTTCATCATTTCAATATAAAGATCATCTGATCCATCGTAAGTAAATTCACCAGCAATACAAGAGTTACCAATAGTTCACATTATAGGTGCTATTCATCATCATTTTGAGTCAAGTAAACGTAGTGATCGTGAGAGTACTGCCATTGGAAGAACTTTGGAAGTGGTAATTGAGAATAAGAAAAAAAAAGATTAAAGTGTAGTAGACGTCATCAAGTAAGCAATGTAACTGGTGTTGGTAGTCAAATATTTTTAATTTTGAAATTTGATACAAGGCAAAAATATGTAGAGGAAAAGGAGAAGTCAGTTTGGGGAGAAAATTACAGCTGACTTCATGACAGATGAAAATGACAGAGATGGCAGAGATGGAGCTATAGCACTTCATCCATACCCTGGAGAAGTGAAGGTAAATAACATACTTACTGATTATTGATACATTCTCTATTATAGCTTTAACAAAATTTATGAGAAAGCTTGATGAAAGGCACCAACAAAAGGTGACAGGACCATTGTTGTATCAAGTTCAAGACCCCATCGGGTAATATCTTCTGCCATCAATCAATCTTTTGAAGTATCATCATGACTCTGACAGTCAACAAGATAGTTAGTAACCTGATAACTATGATGATTGGCTATTTTCTAGTTCTCTTACAGATCCTATTGTTAATCAACCTGAAGTGTCATCAGCACCATCAACCTCGGTATCACAGCAGGAAGCTCAACTGTTACATCATTCTTGTCAGAGCTCCAGACCTGTTGATTGTTATGGCCCCTTAGTGTTGGGGAGGAATGTGATGAACTTTGGACCTTATTAATATGTATTTTGTGGTGTGAACCCATACAACATAGTGTGTCTGTTTGCTCAATTGTCATTGTTGTATTTTGTTCATAGTCTGTAGTTTCATTGTTGGTTTATCTTTTTATATATAGTTGTAATACCTCAGCTAGGTTACAACATCTAATACTGTGTTCACACTAGTACCAGTACTCAAGCACACTTGTGAGATCAGATGTAGAACAGTGCTAGGGCATGGTTCTGGCACCAGTTCACATTATCACTTTTGCAAGTGTGCTGCATCAGGATAAATGCACAAAGGTGGAGCTACATCATGTGACTAGAAAAAAAGAGTGTGCACAATGAAGAACATTGTACATTTTCAGTGGCTAGTTGCAAGTAAACACAGAGAGAAGCTTTCAAAAAGAAAGATGAAACCCTGTAGAAGGTGTATGATGAAAGAGATTTGTAGCCAGGAGAAAGCTACTGCAGATTGCATTCTTCTGAGTGCAGTTAGTTACTCACTCCATCAAGACCAAGAAGTATATGGTCCTTTCCTAGGTTAGTGATCAGTTGCTACTATGGTATATATGGTTAATGGATCACTTTCTTTGTACTTTCAAGGTCTGATCATTGGTGGTGCGATATTGTAATGAAAGAATTTACAGAGCGTGACTGGATTGAAAAACTTCCGCATGAAGAAGAGTACATTTACTTACCTGTGTCAACAGTTAGCATCAGCATTACATAGGCAGGACACAGTAATTACGAAGAGCAATTTCGGTACAAAGAGTAGCTGTGACACTGTGGGCTTAGCAACTCCCTGTGAATACAGAACAATTTCTCATCTCTTTGGTATTGGTCGATCTACAGTTTGTGAAATTGTTCAAGAAACTTGTCAAACTTATTGTTAAGACCCTCTTTAGAAAATACATACAGTTTCCAACTGGTGATAAACTGAATGGAATTGGTTGATACCTTCAAAAGTAAATGGGGTGTACCACAATGTGTGGGAGCAATAGATGGTAGTCATATTCCTGTTGCATCCCAGCCATGAAAACCGTACAGACTACTATAACAGGAAAAGAGTGGTATTCCCATCATCTTACAAGGTGTTTGTTGATCACTCTATCGGTTCATGAACATTAATGTGGGTGGCCATGAAGCGTGCATGACGCCCGTGTTTTTCTCATTCAGAGATATACAAAAGGATGAATGATGGCAGTTCACTTCCTAATCGAACAATTACTGTGAATGGAGTGAATATACCTCTTTATCTAATTGGAGATTCCGCATATCCTCTTATGGAGTGGTTGATGAAACCCTTTACACATGGGACTGATTTAACAGCCCAGCAAAAGACGTATAATTATTGGATATCCAAGGCTCGTATAGTGGTAGAAATGCATATGGAAGACTAAAGGGAAGATGGCGCAGGCTTATGAAAAAGAATGATATGAGTATAGAAACATTCCCACTGTAATCACAGCTGCATGCATTCTACACAACATCTGCGAGATCCATGGAGAGTCTTTCAACGATTCATGGCTCCAGGAGATACAAGAAAATCCCACTTTCCTCAAACCTCCATCTAGTAATGCTAGAGATAGTAACAACACAAAAATCATCAAAAGAAATAAGAGATTCATTAATGTATTACTTTCAACAACAATCCATAAATTGTTATTTACTGGTACAAAAATCAATGCTAATCTTTAATAGGTTTGAAAGGAGTACTATAGTTTTCTTGAGAACCAAATGCAAATGAAGAAGATGATTAATCCATGGAGGAGGGGGTAGCAAAAAAAGTATATTGACCATGGGTGTTAGCAGAAGGAATTGAAATGAACCTGGACCCATCATCATCATTCTCATCATTTGCATTTGAAACTCTCTCTCTTCTCGATGTTGCTGTGCCTCTTTTTCAACTAGCCGCTCTTCCATCTTCATTTGCTTCTCTTGTAAATCAATCATGCGTTCATCACTCTTGCTTTGAATAGTTTATAATTTTTTCAAGCAATTCAGACTGCACTATCCGCCTTGGTCTCTTGCGCTTCTTGTTGATAGTGTCAGTAGAGGCCTTTGAAGTGTTTGAAGAAATTAAGGAGGCAGTGGAAGAGGTCAAAGAGGCAGTTTCTCTTCATCTCGGTAATCTGCTTCATCTCCTTTCCTCTACTTCTTTATCTCTTTCATCTTCAAGGTCTGAATTTCAAGCTCTGCTGCTACTTCTTTCTCAGTCTCCAGGGAATCAAGGACCACAGGAGGTACAGTAGAAGGTCTATCACCAAGAATATTATCCATTCCATCAAAAAACTCCCCACTTGGTCTTTCTTCACCTGTTTTCTTCTTTTTACTTTTGTGTCACCTTCTTATAGTCAACTTTCAGTTTCTTTATTTTGTCTCTGCATTGCTGAAAGGTTTCTTTCCATCCAGCTTCTTTCATTTGTTTTGCTATTTCTTCATAGATAGACTTGTTCTTCTTGCACTCCTGTAGTTCTGCTTATTCTTCCTGCCCCATATAGATCAATTTGAAAGTCTCTGTCTTGCTCCAGGTAGCCCCAGAAGCACTGACCATTTTTGTTCAACACTTTTTTTAGAACAAAATGGTAGGTGAAATTAGAAGTGGTAGAGCCAGCTGCTGGTTCAAAGTTTAATTAGGTGTGCCTGTGCCATGCACAGCTGCTTCTTTCCAAGTGTGCCAGCCCAGTATGGTCGGTTTGGCATGGCTCTGGTTCACACTGATGAAATTCTGCGCTGTGCTGGGGCCTGGCATAGATGGAACCGTGTCAATGGTATAGTGGGAACACAGTATAAGCCTCTAGCACATTATATTTAAATTCTCTGGAATCCTTTCCTGTGGGATTCTAACAGGCGCAGAAATACCATTGTTTAACAGGGATTGAAAGAGTGAGAGCTTGTAAAAAATATCACAGTAAATGTGATAGTTCTTGTAATTATTGCCTGCTAGCTTTTGGTCAGATCGTTTACTACACTGTAAAAAATAAATTGTTATTTTAACAATTACTTTGTAGTTTACATTGGTGGATTACTATGATATGTAGAATTATTGTGAATTACTCATTGCGTATTTCTCAGTATGTTGTACTTTTACATGTCAACAAAATTACACAATGAGTAATTCACAAAAATTCTACATATCATAGTAATCCACCAATGTAAACTACAAAAGTAATTGTTAAAATAACAATTTAATTTTTACAGTGTACTCTCTCACCTAGTCCTCCTTAGTCACTATCTTTTTAGCTGTGTAAAAACTGACATTCAGACACACACCCATTTATGGTATCCACATGTACCTATATCTTTATTCTTTGTTTAACAAGTTTTAAGGGCATGTACTGCGTTAGAGATGATCTTCTCTTATATAGTACCACCATAGCTTCATCAACACTGCATCAACAGTGAGGATTGTAAATGAGTGATAACAGGTAGATAACATTTACAGTTATCATATGATCAGTACCTGGTGGAGAAAGTTATCTACTATGTAAAGATATCATCTGATTTCAAAGAAACTGACTGGAGATGTGTAAAAAAGTCTTGTATGTACTACATTTTATTTATCATATTGTTTTTGAAGTGTATCAGTAGATGTAGTGATAAACATAGAAACATACTTATGTTGTTGTGTTTAGTGCATTTTTATAAAAAGCAAACTAAAAGGCAGATGCTGCTTTTAAGAGGATTCAAAAATGTTTCCTGTGGCCAAATTTCAACAACACATTAAAAGTATGGTGTGCTCAAGCATACGACCTTGAATGATTAAAATAGTTCTGGGACTGTTTAGTAACTGAATATATAATTGTTTCGGTGACACTGTGAATGTGAGTAGGTCATCTTTAAGTAGCCATTTTAAAGAACTGGTTTTTCTATTGAGCAGGATTGGGACTGATTACAATTCATAATCAATTACAATCAATACATTTTATGCTGTAATCTCAATCGTAATCAACTTTCAGAAATAATGTAATCAGTAACATAATTATAATCAGACAAAGTAAATTACTGTAATCACAAGTGATTACAGTAATTACAGTAGCCTTTGTAAGTAGTACATGGAAACAAGTACATGGTTGCTTGTGTTAGCATCTGTGATGTTTATTTATGAAATGATGAATGAAAGGACATGGTGATTATACTGATTACACCTTTTATATTGCAGCTTCAAGGTAAATACCTTATATATACTGTCACTGCTTTAATCTGTAATCATGATCATAATCATATAATCATGGGCTCTGTATCATAATCATTCTTTTTCCTATAATCATAATTGTAATCACCTTGTGTAATCACTGCGTGTTATTAATAATTGTAATCATTCTCCATGTAATTGACCCCCCCCTACTATTGAGTAATGTATGTTCATATCATCATTGATACAGTTATAATTTGATGGAGCTCACCATCTTTAAAATTTATGCTTAAAAAGGCAAGATTGACATACCTTAGAACCTGAATAAGACTGTTGAAGAATGTATGTTTTCACGTCTAATGAATTTTCCTGTGGTCCAATTATCACAAAACATTTGATAGGATTATTGAAGCTTACGAACTGCAAAAAAAATGATTAAAAAAAATAGTTTCCCTGACTGTTTTGTTAAGAATGGATAATAATTGTTGTTTTTTTTCCTGTGAAACTTGAAGAAAAAGGGTTGCGGGGTAACGCCCCCACAGTCTAAGTATCAAATTAAATGGTTTTATTTCTTTGATTCACTGGGGGACCTTGATTACAATCATAATCAGTACAACAATTACAGTTTAATGACAAGGCTGCGAATCGCTCAATCGTAATATTTGTCCCCAAAATAAATGATAAATCAACTTTAAATTTGTAATTTGTAACCGAAAATCAAATTTTAAGGTAATTACAAAGTGGAATTTTAACAGAACTTAACCGTTTTTATAAGTAAAAACATTGGAAAAATTACTTTGTTTGCTGTTGTCTCCCAGGATTGTTTTCTTTTTATGGAAATCACCAAAATGAAATAAATGTGTTTATACGTATTACATTGTTGTAAATATGGTGCACATCAATATTAAATAACTATAAATTATGGGTCCCCCCCACTGTGCTACATCTAACAAATCCATGATATAATCCTAAATTAGATGACAACTGGTAGTCTTACTATCCAATTTCTTTTTTTGTTTTTTAAGGATCCCTATAAATCCAAGACATGGATTCCAGACCTTGTTGCAATCCAAGAGTGTCTTGTGTTTATTGATATATGAATTTATAGTCAATGTCCCCGTCACAAATAGATACCCCCCCATACCCTAAAACTAATAATTACATGATTTTTTATGGAAGATATAAGTATATCAATAATAGCCACATACATAGTATTTATTACAACTAATTGATATACCCTGATAACAGCCCTTATGATCACTTCGCTTATAAAAAGGCTTGATTTTTTGACAAAATAGAAACTGGAATGTCAGAAAACTAATTGTGGTCAATGAAAAGAGGGTGTTATATGCAATTCATTACCATATTCCCTATATGTATAAGGAATTTTTTCAATTGGACAAATCAATAACCTTGCCCTTTTTTCAGTTTTTTTTTTCTTTATCAATTGACATTGCAGTACACAAGAGTCAACAAATTTTTGGGTTGTCTGCCATTGCTACACCTAATCATGGAAACCCGTAGATGTAAAAAAAAACAAGTTATTTCTAATGTTAGTATGATTCATATGTAAATAACAAAATCCTAGTTTTTTTGGGATCTAACAGGGCACAATCCCCAGTATAAGGTTGGATTGATATACTAAGTCCTAAACCCCGTCACGAGGGATTGATTCAACGGAGGAATAATGAAAAAGGAAAATATCAATGCTGGTGTATAATACATCAGAATTACAGCCAATATAGCTTTCAACTCTCCAATACAAACATGTAGCAAAGTACATCAAATTTCATAATGGTTATTAGTTCATGAACTGTTATGTCGGGAGCTCATAGTACAAGTAATACTTGAGGGCCAAGCTATGCTCAATGGTTAAAAGAGTTAAATGCACACCTCAATAGTTTTAGGCAAACAAAAACAAGTGTACTTTCTAATTAATGTTCACATTTTTTTAAATTTGACTTGAGAACACCTTAAGTCACATCAAACTGCAGATTGCGGTGTTCAGCAGATTTGGTAAGCATTCAATAAATTTTCCTAAATGGTTTGTTCAAGTATTTATGTTCCATAATCAATGAAGTAAATAGACTCTTTTCCATAATATTCAAGAAGGTTATAGTCAATAACAGTATAGTCTCCAAAAGAGGTTGGGTTATCAAAGTGACCAAAGTTGTAATGTTTTTTTCCAAAAGTAATCTCATCATTAAATAAGCTTTTATATGGATCAAAACCTCTAATTAAACTTGTTTATAAGATTATAATGACTTGATAAGGTACTTAAAAAGATAATGAAAATGCCCCCTGTTTTGGACAGCCTGCCATTTTTTTAAAAAGTATTTCAAATGTTGTTTCCTTTTTTTCATGTAAAATTCCGGTGTTTTTTTTTTCAATAAAATGATGTTTTTAAAACCATTTTATACATAAAGAGAATAAATAGACACTTTTTCCCCCACAATATAAGAGAAGGTACTAATAGTCAAGTGTACATGTTAGTACTTAATCATAAAGAGGGTGGTGAGTTATCAAATTATACACAGCAGTTAAAAACCAAAAGTAATCATTCATGATTATAAATAACTAAATATATTGATCTATTACTTAAAGTTAACTTGTTTTATATAATATTGATATAATCCAGTAAAACAGTATTCCATTACTATCTAACAACTTACCCCATCATCAGTTGAGTTTGGATTGGCACCAGCCTAATCAAGTACTGGTATAAACATTTGATTGACAGTAAAGAGCTGCTATATGTAGGAGTCCATTGTTGGTTCTAAATTAATAATAGAAGATAATGTTATTTACTTAATACTCAATTACTACTATATTACACACATGACAATAATCCATTAATCATATAGCTAATGTGATATCATAACTGAGACTATAAAGTTATGTTGATAACATAAGAACAATACATTAATACTTAATACAAGATATATTATGATAGTACATTACTTAATATATAATATTAACTGAACTATATCTGAGACAATGTGACTATATAAGAGTTTATAGAGATGATCTTAGATTTAACACAGTATTCAGTTCAATTATAACTAACAATTAACTGGTTTATTTATGTTACATAAAAATATAACTATAGAGCTACTATGTATTAATACTTCAGTATATGATTATATCTTATTGTTAATATAGTATACTACTAATATGTAGGGAGTATGTTAACAGTGGACTAGATTGAACTGGACTGTATGAAAAATTTATTTTTCCAATAATTATGTGGAAAAAAGGAATTGTAAACTTGTCATTTCTAGACTAATAAAAAGAACTAAAGTACAGAACCCTCACTGCAGTAGTAGCTAAATTATAGAAATATTAATTTGTCATACTGGTACTGAGAACATTTTGATTATAATTATAATGATGTATTTTAAAAAACTATAGGTGTGGCAATGTTTGCCCTATAATGATGAGTGTGACATCAACAAAGTTGTGACAGTTTTAAGACTCTTTTTTGCTAAGATACAAGGTATTTGTAACAAGTGTCTAACACATGTCCTTTCATGATCAACATGATTCTCCTAAAAATAATTATTATTTAAAAATTATTCCTCAAGTGGAGTGGACACAAACATCACATCAGAATTAAGTAAGCAAATTGCTACATAATTTGAAAACAAATCATTTTAGGAAAATTCCCACATTTAAATGTAGAAAATTACATAATATACACATAGTAACATTTAGAAAATGATAACCTCTGCCATATTGTCTGTGCTTTTGGAACAGACACACATACACACACAAGGCAAGTACTATAACTCTTGCCTACTCAGTGACTGGAGAGGGTTAATAATCATCACTAAAAGATAATTATAGAGATTTGTATCTAAATTTTAAATTGTTAAACATATATAGTCTATATATAATAGTAAACATAACATGACTAAGGAGGTAACTAATATATTTTTAAATGTTAGACTTATATGTGGTTACACTACATATATAAACCTAACATACTCCAAGTCTTGTATGAATTAGATATGAATTACACATGTCATTGTAATACACATTTTTGTAAACATGTGGCATCCCATCATGATATAGCTGCTTCCAAATTGTCCATGGATGACATGGTACACACGTGGTTTCTATCTTTCATGTAACCTATTTCAAACATATACCTAGTGGTATAGCTATTTCCATGGATTCAATAGATAACTTGATATACATATACATTTTATCATGTATCTTGTGATATAATTACTTATACAAAGTGTCCTCAGTGATTTAACTACTTCAATTGATACATTGGTGTCCATTAATGACATAATACACATATAATTCCATTATGTATCCTGTGGTATAATTACTTATACAAGATGTCCCTAGTGGTTTAACTACTTCAATGGATGTATTGTATCTATGGAAGACATAATACACATGACATCCTGTAACTGATACATGAGGGATTGTACATGTATGTATGTGATCCATAGACATTATCTAATTTGATGTTTAATTAATATGTTAATGATTACAAACCACAGTTATATAATATTACATAGTTAATGAAATTCCTTTTCAACAACTGTACTATACATGTAGACCAGACTCTTCCTCTCTAAGCAAAGGGTCTGGCCTTGCAAGACTAATACATGATAACAGTAGAATTTGTAAACTACAATTAACAGAACTCTATATAGTCCATGTACAAAGTATAATTCTAAGTTGATCAAATGTTATACATATGATATTGAACCTGGGAACCTATCCAGTGTTAAGAAACAGTATTGAAATATAAACCCAATTAGTCCATGTATTATATAAAGCCACATCACAATATTGTGGTAATACTTATATGCTAAGAGTTAAAACTTTATTAAACAAAGTATATATCATGAACAAACTATAATGAACAAAGAGTCATATATGTACATGATTCACATCTCTCATTGTCAAATACTGTATTGCTAAAAAGTCATTGGCTAGTCAGTCAAAGTAATATAATTATTAAAAGTTTGATCTATATTTTATATATCTCTATATTATAGTGTTTATAACACTCAAATAATATGGAAATGTTTACATATTATCTTGAATACAAACAATGTGAGGTCAATTTACAATAAATCTTAATGTTATCAATGATGATACAAAGTTATTTATAATTCTATTATCTTAAAGTTTACAGTGAAGAGTACATATACATGTACAGGTAGTACTATTCTAGTCTATTTGAATGGATCTATTACTATATCTAAAGAAGACCTTATTAGTAAAATTAATTAAACTTAAGTGACAAACCTATACATCTACAAAACATACCAAATCTAACATAAGAAAACTTTTCCAAATGATATTACTGTACCTAATATATTATGTAATGTTATGTAATAATATGTACACTTGACTTATGTAATTTCTGTTGTTAATTAGACAATATTAAACTCCAAAAGGAATGCATTTAGCATGACATCACTTCCTTTAGTCAGTATATTATAAGTGTATCCCTTCGAGCATAATTTCACCAGAAGAAAGGTGAACTATCCTGAGAATTTATTCTATTGGTTACTCGGATTTCACATGCAGGATAGTTTCAGTCATCATGAACATTTCCTCCAAGTACTATCCTATAGAAGAAAATGTGTGATGTTGGTTTAATAGGAATGAAGCAATAGCAATCAGGATGCTCAAACTTCTTAGCACACCACAGCTGTACTGGTTTAACCACATTTGCCACCTTTGAATGGGAAAGATACCATGAGCAAACGCTATCAATATGAAGGTTACACACTTCATCTTCAAAGCTGAAACTAATCAAAACAAAATGATGATTTTAACAGGACAAAAGGTACTATTACATTCCCATGTGTTATACAAAGGAGTGGGAAGGGTCCAAAACCTGCATATATCCCAATGAGCTAAAGCAACACATGGGATGGAACCTTTTCCAGTAGCAAAGAATTCACTTTTTCCATTAAGAGTAGCAGATAAGTATTTTGGTGCAGTTTAGCTGATAGATCAGAACATAGCTAGTATGGTAAGAGTATAAAGTAATAATTTAGCTTCAATTCTGAGGATATAAGGTACATTGTAAAACTGAAAAAGAAGCTGAAAGGAAAATTCATTAAAAGAATGTGTGCCAATAAAACAGTTAAGAGCAAAGCCTCTACGCCTAGATAAACCCCCACCCAATCTCTTAATGGTACAACTGACAGGCCAGAGCAGTAGGGATGTCATCCCTACTATGGTTACCAGTTAGTTCTGATGATTTCAGAAATACTTTTCCCATTGGTCCATGTTTTCACATAGTGAATTTGAACATTTAAGAGTACCCACACCTTGTCCCAGATTAACTATTTACATGACCCTAAATAACATGCACTAGCTAGTGAACCTGGTAAAAAGTACTTATAGACTAGCTATACCTACCAGCTGCTAAATCATATTGTGTGCCATTTAATGATAATAGCCTGTGAGACACTACCAGTCAGTATATTTAAGATGTTAGGTTGTTAACAATGGTTCCCTGTGAAAGTGCTTAAAAATAAGCTTTTTAAGACCACACCTTATTCTTTTAATATATCATTGGTTATCAAAGTTACTAAACTTTCAATACTGTTTTAAGTAACTTATAAGCTGGAATCCCTATACCTTGAACTAACACAGCTATGATATAAATTATTAAGCATTAACCATTGGTACTACCTCACATATAACTATGAGGAATAAAATGTCAGATACAATACCACTGGAGAAGACATCTAAAATGCTCTTTTTGGCTTGGTGAAGAAAGATTACCTTTGTTTCAAAGAAAATTAAAATTCGACAACATTAAGTATGGTCTACTCAAGCATACAAATAAAACAAAATTGAATGATTAAATGTTCTGACTGTTTAGTAACTGAATACTACAATGTGTTTTTGTGAACTTGAAAGTGAGTAGGTCATCTTTAAGTAGCCATTTTAAGAACTAACATTGTAGGACAGACTCACTGGCTTTCTATTGAGCAAGGGTTGGGACCGATTACAATCATAATCGATTACAATCAATTACAATTTTATGCTGTAATCTCAATCATAATCAACCTTTCCAGAAATAATGTAATCAGTAATCAAATTATAATCAGCCAAAGTAATTGCTGTAATCACAAGTGATTACAGCAATTACAGAGCCTTTGTACGTAGTACATGGAACAATACATGTTGCTTGTGTTAGCACATCTGGCTGATGTTTAAATTATGAAATGATGCATGAAAGGACAGCATGTGATTATACTATTACACCTTTATATTTACAGCCGGCATGTAAATACTAGATATACTTGTCATTGCTAGACTGTAATCTGTAATCACAATTATTGTCAAGTTGGAGCTTTCCTAATTCATGCACACAAATTACTAAATTCGTAACACTTATTAAGGATTATTCCAAAGTCCACATTCTTTATAATTTGAGACAATCATTCACATCATCATGGTTGGTACAAAACAGATGTGGTGGTCCAAAATTATACTAGCAATATTCTTATTTATGGGAATGATAACCTCTGCCATATTACTTATGCTTTTGAACGCACGCAAACACAATACACACCCACAAGGAACGTACTATAACTCCTTTGCCTACTCAGTGACTGGAGAGGGTTAATAATCATCACTAAAAGATAATTATAGATTGTTATCTAAATTTTAAATTGTTAAACATATATAGTCTATAATATAGTAAACATAACATAACTAAGGAGGTAACTGTATATTTTAAATGTTAGACTTATATGTGGTACCCTACATATATAAACCTGACATACTTCAAGTCTTTATGAATTGATAGTTAGACTTGGATATAAGAAAATAATTTAAATACATTAAAGATGACCATAGTATACTGGACTAATATGTACAGATTATAACAAGTATAGGACCATGTAGCCTGTATCTGGTATATTAAGGGACTACCAGTCAGCTCTTTTTTAGATAGTCCTAATATAATTGATTCACAATCGTGTCTATAGGTTCAGGTAGAAGTTCATACTTTGTTGTATGATTAAACTGATCCTCACCTATAAAACCCTAAAATTAACTATATGTTATAAAGTCATCCATATCCAGTATTACCACAGTTAGATATAATTCCCTTTATATCCAAGTGATACCCCAGTATGGTTGTGTTGGATATACAGTCATTGTATACACATGTTTTGTAAAACATGTGGCATCCCATCATGATATACTGCTTCCCAACTTGTCCATGGAGGACATGGTACACAGGTCACGTGGTTTCTATCTTTCATGTAACCTATTTCAACCATGTACCTAGTGGTATAAGCATTTCCATGGATTCATAGATAACTTGATATACATATACATTTATCATGTATCTTGTGATATAATTACTTATACAAAGTGTCCTCAGTGATTTAACTACTTCAATTGATACATTGTGTCCATTAATGACATAATACACATATACATTCCATTATGTATCCTGTGGTATAATTACTTATACAAGATGTCCCTAGTGGTTTAACTACTACCATGGGATTGTCTTGTATCTATGGAAGACATAATACACATGACATCCTGTAACTGATACATGAGGATTGTACATGTATGTATGTGGATCATATAGACATTATCTAATTTGATGTTTAATTAATATGCAATGATTACAAACCCAGTTATATAATATTACATAGTTAATGAAAGTCCTTTTCAACAACTGTACGCATGGTATGAGACCAGACTCTTTCCTCTCTAAGCAAAGGGTTTGGCCTTGCAAGACTAATACAGGATAAAATAGAATTTGTAAAACTACAAATTTACAGAACTCTTATATAGTCCATGTACAAAGTATAGTTGATCAAATGTTATAATATGATATTGAACCTGGGAACCTATCCAGTGTTAAGAAACAGTATTGAAATATAAACCCAATTTAGTCCATGTATTATATAAAGCCACATTAACAATATTGTGGTAATACTTATATGCTAAGAGTTAAAACTTTATTTAACAAAGTATATATCATGAACAAACTATAATGAACAAAGAGTCATCATATATGTACATGATTTACATCTCTCATTGTCAAATACTGTATTGCTAAAAGTCATTGGCTAGTCAGTCAAAGTAATATAATTATTAAAAGTTTGATCTATATTTTATATATCTCTATATATTAGTGTTATAAACACTCAATAATATGGAAATGTTTACATATTATCTTGAATACAAACAATGTGAGGTCAATTTACAATAATCTTAATGTTATCAATGATGATACAAAGTTATTTATAATTCTATTATCTTAAAGTTTACAGTGAAGAGTACATATACATGTACAGGTAGTTCTATTCTAGTCTATTTGAATGGATCTATTACTATATCTAAAGAAGACCTTATTAGTAAATTAATTAAACTTAAGTGACAAACCTATAACATCTATAAAACATACCAACTAACATAAGAAAACTTTTCCAAATGATATTACTGTACCTAATATATTATGTAATGTTATGTAATAATATGTAGACTTGACTTATGTAATTTCTGTTGTTAATTAGACAATAATTAAGCTCCAAAAGGAATGCATTTAGCATGACATCACTTCCTGTAGTCAGTATATTTCATAAGTGTGATCCCTTCGAGAATAATTCTATACCAGAAGAAAGGTGAGCTATCCTATAGAGAAAATGTGGGGAATGTTGGGGGGGTTTATCTATTGGTTACAACAGGATAGTTCCAAAAGTACCACCATGAAACATTTCCTAAACTTTGAGGATACCTGGACCTATAGAAGGAAATGTGTGAGAGTTGGTTAGTAAATGATAGTTCAACAATTTCAAATTATAATAACATAATCACATAAAGTAAATACTACCAATGAGAATGACTTGAAGAAAACGTTTGAGGATACCTGACATTTATTTGGAAGGCATATGTGTTGAAAATAATTATAAAGTTAATAGGAATGAAGCAATAATAATCAGGATGCTCAAACTTCTTAGTGCACCACAGCTGTAACTGGTTTACAACATTTTGCCACTTTGGAATGGGGAAGATACCATGAGCAAACTGCTATCAATATGTGTGACACAACTTCATCTTCAAAGCTGAAACTAATCAAAGCAAAATGATGAAATAGTAAATTAATTAAACTTAAGTGACAAAATCCTATAACATTACAAAACATACCAACTAACATAAGAAAACTTGTCCAATGATATTACTGTAAGGTATATATCTATAATGTTTATGTAATAAATGAGTGGGAAAGGGTCAAAAACCTGCATATACATCCCCTGTATGAGCTAAGCAAATTTCACCAGAAGGGATGGAGCCTTTATGGTTACAGTAGCAGTCAAAGCACCTTTCCATTAAGAGCCTATAGCAGATAAGTATTTTTAAAAATGGAATTCAGGATGCTCAACTGGGGAATACTAGTACTTTAGAATGAGGAAGATACCATGAGAATGAATATTTACATAAATCTCAAAGCTTTTACAATAAATAGAAGGTAAAGTGAATGCCTGTCGTCCAAGACTTCAAGTGTGTAAGCTCTTGGAAGTGAGTACTTGCCTGCACTATCACCATCTGACTGAAGTGATTGAAGACAAGAGCCACTTCTCTGGGATTGAGCTTACTGAATAGTGGCATTAATTCTGAATTGAATAATTCAGGTGGATTCAATGAGGTTACAAAGTTATGATAGAGAAAACGCTTCAATAATTGAGGTTCAAGATTTTTGTTGTTGAGTGATAATTACTGTATTAGTGTGATGCTATTATTTCTCTATTTAGATAAAGAAAAACCATGCCAACAGTGCTAACACTCCTCTCCATATCCAGACGAAGAGTGCAGCCTCATCAGCTATTACAGCAGACATTCAAGAACCAATGCACATGATACTTGAACAGTTAAAGAAAAACACTGAACTATTAACTGCCGTCATAACACAAAATAGATTTGCAAGAGACAGAAATCCCATTATAAAAGAAAAGATACAATCCTTTGAATTCAGTTGCTTTACACGACAGAAGAATTTAAAATCTGTGAAGAAGGCTAAAGAAGTACCCAAAGCTGTTAGTGTAAGTTGTAAAAACCTTCCTTTTACTGATTTATATATATATCACTTTTGCCCTAAATAGCGAGAGACAAAACGAGTTTACAACATCCTTTTAAATGAAGACGAGTCCTTTGATGATTGGCTAATTGGCAATGGGTTAGTTTTGTCTTCTTTCTTTAATATTTTACCCTTTGTCTTGTTAGTAAAACTTACAATTGCATTGAAAATAATAAAGTTCTTGATGTTTGTTGTGAAAGAAGTGAAGAACTAAATGTGAATTCTCAACTGAGGATATCTCTGGTATGTTATTATCTGTGACTTGAATCATCTGTTTATTCTACATATAATTTTTACTTGTCATATGGTGATTGTACTATATATATATATATATTAGCTCTTTTTGCTGTTTGAATACTTTTCTATGTAATATACTATACAAGCTGTTATACATGTATTTGTTGTACAACTATTATCAGTATGATAAGAGGACAATACAACCAGCTGTATATCAGTCAATACACTATCTTACAAGCAGTATCATAGTTACATAATTGGAGTTTTACAGTATATACATTTATTTCTAGGTGCTGCATATCGTTTTTATTGAATAAGTGTGAAGCAGTGTCAGCCCTGAGAAGAGGTAAAGCCTCAGATAATGTCATAAGAAGAAGGAGACATGAAAGAAAAAACCAGAGTATGTGGTTTTTATAATACATAACTAGCTATTACATATAATTGTATTATATACTTTATAAATGAAGTTCTTATTTGTGTTTAAGTATATATATATCCATATATACATCTTAATTAGTCCAATGATGATTATTTTGCCCCTGTGTACCTATTACTTATAAACATCCATGTTTTTACTACACAGAAACTTGAGGAGAGATAGGCTATATTGAATAAAATGGACTTCAATGACAAAACACATTGCAAACGTTGGTTTTGAAGGCACTTCAAGTTGACACTATTCAAGTGAAGAGAGTTTATAAAGAAAACGATGAAGACATTTTGGTCTTGAAGCCTCTCTCTTGGAGATCTTCTGAATTTGAAACGTTGCTAAACCATGATTGATAAAGAAAGAGAAGAGATCATCTCAAGAAAAAAGGGCAAACTAATGAATAGGAGTAAATGGTCCTTTTTGGTATGAAATCAACCAGGGGGACCAGATGTCCAAAATGGGATTGAACTTGAACTTTCTATTTAAATGTAAAGTCTATAATAGGTTCTAGAAAAACAGTATTATAATATATAAAATATATATTAACTTTTAATTTGTTGACATATAATTAATGTGTTGTTTACTTTAAGGCTAGGATTGGATGAGGCTAGGTTCGGCATGTCAACTATCATATGTTCGGATAGGTTGTTGGATATTATGCTCTACTACT
>NW_024533912.1:0-28871 GCF_016097555.1 Gigantopelta aegis | reverse complement strand
TAAATTTTAAATGCATCCCCTGTAGTTAATGTACTTTAAATTATTAGTAAGAGAAGTGGTATTCAAGTATGTTAAAAATATCATTGTACATATACATACATATGCAGTCAGTTCACTTACTGAATAAAGTTTCAGTGTTTGGTCCCAAAAAGTCAAAAGTCAGAGGTAAGGAAACATAGAAGAAAAACTAAATGCACTGAATGTCATATGTAATTTAATTAGCAATCATCATACTTACCAATTTGTAGACGCGAACATTTTGTTGGGTACAAAGAACCTAATATTCATCTGAGTTAAAAAATTAAATTTAATTCTATATTCTCTATGAGAGAATAAGAATAGAAACATATTTCTTTATTAAGAAGCTAATAAATACAATTTAGTGTAAAATCACAACTTACTACTAAAGGGCCAAACAAAATAAAACAAGTATTGGGAAATGCCAAATACAATCAAATGATGAGTTTTTCTGGGGATAAAAAGGATCATTTAATACACCATGGTCAAATACTTTTAAAATAGGCTTAGAAAGAAAAGGTCGGTCACCAGTATCCGAATAAACGCTAGAACCTTAATAATAATAACAAGATATAAATATATGCTTGATTCTTTTGGCAGAAAACAAAAAAAATTCTGATACATGTCAAAGGATCATAATTTAACTTAACTCAAACACAATGAAGAGATATAAGGGGTAGTTGATAACCCAAAAGGGATAAGTGGGTATAAAAGTGAAAATCCTGTTGTAAGGAATAGTAAAGCAACACTATGCTAAAAAAAGCCCCCCCCAAAGATCCATACTTGAGAGAAAAAGGTAACCCACAAGAATAATTGATTTAAAATGTGTGTTAATCACAACTATCTTTTAAGGATATTTTTGGGGCAAATGATAATACTTAAAAAACAATTAATCAAATTTTTCATTTAAGTATTGTTCCTTTTATCTTATCGACATATTAAATAAGGGGGCAAATGAACAGTTACATACCAAACTTACGGTAAGGCAATAATTACACTTTATTAATAAATCTTTGACCGGCAAGACTGAAAACCCTGTGAAAGGAATAAGGTATTTAAGTTTACAGTCATTACATTATATAATGATTCTAAAATACCTTTGGGTGACTCAATTGCTCAAGTCTTTGGGTTGATGTTTCAAGAAGATTTAAAGTTGTTTTCTCCTTAACAAATTAAAATATAGACAAAATAATTGCAATTTTTTTTTTTAGTTAATTGTAGGCATAGTAGAAAAAGGAAAGAGGGGAATTTTTCACACAATATAATTATACCTTCATGATCATACATACCGTACAAGTAAGTACAGTAATTATTGGTCAATTTTCAATTTTTTATTTAATTTTAAGAAAATAACTCAACTGAAACACCTAAATGAACATAACTATTAAATTAAAGAAACAGAATTACTTTAACACCAAATGCAAAGACTTTTAAGGACCAACATGAACTAAATTTTTACAAGTTAGAAAAACCAAAAGAATCTATCAAACTTCATAAACATATTTTTAATTTTATACAAAATATGCATACCTTGTGAATCCTCCTTCCATAGTTGAGTCATTTTAAGTTGTAATCCGTTTCCTGTTATATCTCACAATGTTTCTTTACTGGTCTATTTAAGCTACCTGGACACGACACTTTACTCTGAGCATCCTTTCTCACCTACTGTTGACATCACCGCCAGCAGTAATGGTATTCGATGTGATAAACAGCTAGGTTGAAAGGGCCCAGAGCATTAGCTAAAAGCGCTCAGTATGCATGGTTTGGAAATGCTGTGCGGCGGAGCATGTAGCTTGTCGGCTGCGACTCATTGCCAAGCTTTGCCTGGCTTAGTTTGAAGGGTGTCTTTGTTTAGTGCTATCTCTTGAAATTGTCTAACAAGATAAAATAAAAATAATTGCTAACAAATATTATTGTAACTAAATGACATAATTGCTACATCTAATTTGATAATTAATTCAAATATTAAAATCTATTTATAGTCATCCATTAGTTGTTAGAATTTTCTCCCTTGTATAGTAGATCGGAATATGCACTCCAATATAACAAATCATATCATAATAAGACAGAGTGATGAGTTCACAGTGGGTGGCAGCACGAACAGTTAGAAGACGTGGTGCACCAAATAAGAAACCTAATCTCTCCAAAGTATCCCCCCCTACCAGGTGGTACTATAGTTACTATTGACTAAGATCCTCTTTTTAGAGAACCTGTATTAAATACGCATGATATATTCTAGTGCGAATTATGTTATTTAAATAGTTATAGTAATTTAACAATGTTATATATATATAAAACATTCAGATTCATGTATATGTACATACATATACACATAAATGACATTAATTCAAAATACCATGTACATATACCATATAGTAGATGTATGGTGGGTATATGTACATGTACATTGTAGACATAACCATTTCATTAACATATTAACAATATCAATCATGAGAAAGTTACATAAGAGTAAGGAATAAACTGGTGTGTGGCTGGTTTCTGATAGCCAACAATATTCTTGTTGTCTTAAGTTCTAGTATAAGCAAATCTGGAAAATCACGAAGGCTTGTATGATATTAGCTTCAATCATGTAAATTTATACCAGTACTATATTTATGTATTACAAGTGCCACATGTGTTTGCTCCTTAGGTGCTTATATACAAAGTAGTAATTGAAGATGCACAGGTAGAGGTGTAGAAAGCTTATCTGCGATCAGTACTTTATAATCATGAAGAAAAGTACGCTCAATTCACAAGATACTCATCACATGAATGCAATGGATGTCGAATTACAACACCAAATCATATGCATAGATAAAAATTAATGTTACATGTACCTTATATATATGGAATTCTGTATACTAGTAATAACAGCTATAGATTAGTGCCTCAGATCCCATACCCTCCCAGATATCCTCGACCGTACACAGTACATTTCTTCTTCCATATCTCCATGATATAAGGACAACATCTCAGGAGAAAACATATAGGTGCACTGTAGCATGAGAGAGCTGGTCTAAGAAACAAAACATCAGTGTGAGCAAAGAAAGGAATGGAGGATAAGATATCAGAACATTCCTCCATGCTGACATCTGGTTGAAGAGACTGTGGCAGTCGAATGTAACAGACGATCCTCTCCAGGTAGAGCGTCAAACTCTAATACCAGATAAACAAGGAGAATGCAGTTAAAAACAACAAAGTCACTATCTGTAGTGTTTTCCAGTTACAAAAAGGATTTGTAAGCGTAGACATATTTTTATGATCTATGGGCATGTGCATTGCAATACTGTACATGCACTTTAGTTCACAATCCTCATGAGAAATGGAAAGGCTATTATCTTAGCATTAGTTGAAATTATAAAATTTACATGTACTTTAAATGTAATTGCCATGTAATTACTGTGACTGCATCCATAGCAGTGTATAGAAGTCATCCACTCGATATAATAGTCCAGGACTAAAAGGTTGTCTGACATGAACTGATGAACAACTGACATCTTCTCTTGAAAATTAACACTAACAAAAAACATACTATGGTCAGCACAATGTGATATTTTTTAATGAAATCAAACTACTGTTCTAATGGTCATGTTACATTCTTAACTCACCGAGGCAACAGTGTATTAGCAATGGTAGCTGCTACAGATCCAAGTATATAGCCGCGTAGAGTATTAATCCAATGACCATGACTAGAATAGCAACAACTCATCTTCTCCACTGCTAACAGCAGACACATCACCATATCCTGTAGAAGTTCATCGTAGCTGCTGCCCAATACAGAGAGACAACATAATCATGTAAAGCTGAAGAAATTGGGTAGGTAACTGAGTGTTCTGAAGCCCAACTGATGCATTACATCTAAATGTATGAGGCAGGAGAGAGGAGAGAGACGATGAGAGAGAGATGAGAGAGAGAGAGAGAGAGAGAGCAAGGAATCATTTTAGATCAACATCACTAATAATCAAAACCTGATGTAATCGATCTCCTAACTAATAAGCTGAATGTTAAAATATTGTGGGTTATACATATACAGACCTATTACATGTATATATAATAATTACATTCCTTACTTCCCCTCACTGTTACAGGCTAGAGGGAACCAACACACATGATGTAAGATGAGTTAAAATGACTATAGAGAGAAGGAATTTTGACAGCTCTAATTTTGCCAATTGAGTAATTTAATGAATTTCTCCAAACGATTGAAACAAAGCAACAATCTAAAGAACACAAGAATGAAAATTTAAACAAAATCTCAGTAAAAACATACATATACATGTAACCTGTATACATTCTAAGATAAGTCATACATTTTGTTAAGATTGGAAAATGATCTTAGCATTTAGACTATTTATATTAGATTATGACTGAGGTACAAAAGGATTAGTGGCTTAAGCTGTACTATAAGATATTACCTTACAATGTATGCTTCAATTATTAAATGTATTTCTACTTATATGTAATACACTAATGTTTGCCTAATGTAATACCTTCCATAATTTTATTAGTCTGTTGATTTTAAAGGTTATAGCCCAATCTAAGACATGATTTGGTATACCAAATGCTCCTAACTCAAATGGAATGACAGCTACTATATCAAGCACAAATCCATTGAACAGATGTAAGACGTGCAATCACTTAGCTTCAGTCTCATAACCTAAAGAATTAAACTATCTAATAAAAAATCTCCAATAAGGGCAAAAATACAAGGATACATTATGTGTCATGAGGTACATTCCATAGGTACTATGTATATCTTTATACACATACCCAATTGCCCACACAAATAACAACAGTTTATATAACATTCCAATAACACACCCAAATTGCCTATCACCATTGAAATTGATGTCTTAAGAGAAGAGAGTCAATGAGGCCATTTGTCTTTTGCCAAACAATTTCACTTTTTATGATCTAAGGAGTGCTAGGACTGCCTGACATGCATGGCGTGCCAGACCAAAAATTACCATAACTCCATAATATTTTACTTACGTAAGCTCTCTCAATTAAAAGACTTATGTGTGTAGTAGATAATAACTATTGGTCTAATAAACTAAAACCAATGAACTGCTGCCATAATAAAGACAAAGGAAAATGAAAGACAGCCCTATAATTCTTTTTTGGACAACATGTGATGTATATGATATATCTTAATGTCCATTCACTTTGTTTTATTCTATTGTCATACACAACAATTGAAAAACAATAAATAAAATTAAAACACATCCTTTAAACACCATGGTACAACAACAATGAACTTCATAAACCCTAATGGCAAGGACTAGGACAATAGATATGACTAATTGTGTTCAAAGCTTCTCATTAGCTTTTTCTCAAAAATTTCTAGCATTCTATAGCCATAGTCTACACAGGACACTGCTGCCTAATTAGTCAGTGTTTATGTAAAGTCAGTATCTTCCATAACAATTACAGGGTTTTTCAATTATAATCTTGTTACTTAGATGAGTCTGGCTTACATGTATGGGTGACATCCATTTTATGCTATTACAATAGCTTACCAATGATGGCTACATGGAAAGATCTCTTTAATGATATAATGATGTCTATAACAAAGACCAGGTCAAAGAGATAAGTCAACAAGAACCGAAAAACTTGCTAATGATACGTCAGAGTAACCAAGTGATGGATTGAAATGTGAGAAACAGCCTAGAAAATGTAAAGAAAACATAACACAATATCATATTACTATACATGTACAAACAAACATGTATAAATTATATACATGTACATGTCTTTTGTAATATATATGTATAGTAATGTACAAGACAATCTAGGCTGTGTACCTCATTTACCACCAAGTATGTAGTAATGTGATGTGTGAACTCTGAGTAAGTATTAATTTAGTTAATTGCTACAAGCTCATCAATACATGTTTATACACATATACTATACCTGAAAGAATACAGCCAACATGAGTAGTATAGTGGTAATGAGTAAACTGTCCCATGCTATAGCAAATCTTGAGCCAGGAATAATAGGGTATCATTCCACAACTTTATAAATCTATACAAAAATACAAAGTACATGGAAAATAACACACTTCTACACAATGTCCCTTTTAGACTTGAATCATAGGCTATGTTGAGGTTATTCATAAAAAACCACTAGAATAACATTGCACAAGAAACTGGTAACAGGAGGGAGATTCCAGGGAAATATCATACACACATCTCAAGTATATAAAAAGCAAGCATAAAATCTTTCTGTCATAGTTGTTTGTCACTACTAACAGAGTCAAGCAAGGCAATGGCCAGCACAATATGTAAGTTTTTATAACTTTGGTTGTTATGATTACAAGCAATTCTGCCCCTTATATGTAGTTGCAGCATATCATATAGAAGAGAGACGATATGAAGATATAATGGATGATGAAAATTATCCACATGTTATCCAAGTAGGTCACGGTAAGACATGTATTAGCGAACTATGTTTGTTAACTATAACTAATTTATTTGCTAGTAAGGTGTATGAAAAGATATGTGCACTTAAAAGACAAATAAAAAACACAGTTAAACACTACTGGAAACAAACTTTAGAGTACAAAATCAAATTATAACCTTATCATTTTCAGAGATGATCGAAACGATGATAACCTTTGGGCGTTTTTAAACGATATAATAATAGTTCTACAAAGGCATCAAAGTTTTATTATGTCCATAATAAAGACAATGATGATCATTACAGTAGCATTAGCAATTGGCTTTTGTCTTGGAGTGTATGCTGCAGACCTTTCAGATATATGCGAAGAAGACAAAACGAAAACTGAAAGAAGAGATAAATGAATATGCAACTCGTACAAGTACACAAAAGTCAAACTGTGATGTTTCAATAAAGGATCTCCAATCTTCCTTAGAATGTCTAGAGCTAGCTACAATTCCTGCTTGAAAGTGATCAGAATAAAACATTGTCAAATCAGGTCAAGTTAGAGTCAATAGAGAGTAAACTTGAACAATGTATGGAAGACAAGACTCTTTACAAAATAAGCGCATCTCAGAACAAACAGTCTCTCACCAATGTGAAATTGATAAAGTACATTTACAAACTGAAGCAGATGCAGAAAGTACTAAGGTTTTCAGAGTGCAACAAAACCAGACAAGATGTAAGGAAGATCTGGATAAATGTGAAGAAACAACTACCACACTTCGTGAAACACACTCAAAAGAAAAGGAAGATTGGGGACATATAAAGGCCAATCTGAATGAAAATCTCACTTCTCAAAAATTGTTAGCAGTTAATTTGTCTTTAAACTATTCTACTGCCAAATGAAAGGAGAGACTTGTGCTAGGACACTTAACACATGTGAGGCTAACTAGACGATAAAATACAGCAAAATGCTGACTGTCTTAGCAATGGAGCAAAATTGAAGCAGAAGAGAAAAGTCTATATAATGACTGTGTCATCAATTTACACAAATGTCAGCTTCAAGCTAAATATGTCACAGAAGATCATGCTGAATGTCAGAGGAAGCTAGAACAATGTAATGAAGACTTACAAAAGCTACAAAATGCAACGATGTTTTGGCATCAAGATACTAGAAGCTTAATATAGAAACACTACATCTCACACACCCACAAACACACATAATATATGTTTGTATAAACACATGTCCTGCGCAGGGTATAACATTTCTGCTATTATATGTACATCCATTAATGTTCTAATTCTAACTGCTACATGCATTATAAAAATAAAACAATCAATTAGACAATATACATTTATACAGTCAATAATGTCAATTCTCATACTGCTACTTTACTTTTGAAAGTGATGAATGAAATTAACCCACATAAAGCCAAAGCACCCAACAACTAATGAATATTATTACATTTGTACTTTACAGCTAGCACTTTAACTTGGACATGAGCTTCTCGCATATTTAAGCAGTTTCTTAGCTTATGCCAACTCCAGTTCTAAGGTAGCAGTCCCTTACGTACAGAAACTAACAGTATCATCAAAATAATAATATTAAGATAATTATTATAATTATAATCATGCTTACTAATTTTATCAGTTCTCATTTCACATTATAAATGCCATTCTATATGTACATGTATATAGGATGAAAAACATTTTTGAGGTGACATTAAGAATTGGCATTTCAGGATGTTGACAAGTCTTACAATGTACAATGTGCAAGCAAAATAGATTTAAAAAAAAAGGCTACCAAATTTCCTGAAGTAACTATCAAGAATCTGTAAAGCAGGAAAAGGAATACTCAGGGAAATTAACTATTATAAACTCTATCATAAAATGAAAGCTCAACTAATATTTTCTTACTTTAACAGACTAGAGAGTTGGAAGCAACAGTGCTGCTTAAACATGTTTTGCAACAGCTTCAAGCATTGATCAGTCATGCCCAATTTAAAGCACTCCTGGTAACAGTAATTAAATTCATTGTTGCTATGAACATTGGCAGTTACTGTATGTGGATTAATTTCATTCATCAGCTTCAAAGGTTGCACACAACAAACAATAAAAACTATGCAACATGTGGTTCAAAACAATCTTAGGACCATCTGGCCATGCTGTGTACCAAGTGGGAAAATACATGTACCACTACAATCTAGATGCACATGTACTCGTTTGTCATGATAAGTTTGAGTAATTCAATAATATCATATATTAATACATGTATATTGACTTGTCATTTCAACTAATTTAACAGAATTTGACATTCACAAATACTACTATTGCAGTTCCTGTCATAGCTAAGTAAATCATAATAACAAAGAAGCCAAACTGGTAAGTGTACATGATATCATTTCATGTCTAACAAAATGGTGTACATATTTTATGCAATACAATAAATTATTACATGCAAACATTATACATAATTCACTTTCATGTCTCTGAAGAAGTGCTTACATATCATTACTTTCTATCATACATGTAATTTATGTCATACAAACATGTGATAGCTATGATAAGCAAACCAATAACTTCAATAGTATAAATAGTTAGATTTACTAGATACTATCTTTGACAAATATTCTGCATAAGATGGTGATATAGCATTCACAAGTATCCCAAACTTGGGTCACATTTAACTGCCCACTCAAAACCACACAACATAATATTATATGGTAGATGAAGTACATGTATTTCATAAGCATAATAACAGTAGAATACACCGTATCATAACAAAAAGTATAGAATACATTAGTATTTATTTTAATTTTACCTGTTTAAAGGGGAAAAGGGTTTCTGGTAAAGAATGTGACCCTTTTCTTGAGTGTTTACTAGCTTCTCCTTTGGTTTTTATTCTCCCCTCTGTCATGATTACCAAGTAATAAACTCAAAACACTCAGACCATCTTGGCAGGAGTTAAATTACAACGTTTTCTGAATAACAAATCTCATCTGTTGATTAACTACATAATAAAAACACGTATAATAACATCACAATTGAAAAAAATCATCCTATAATTGTTTCAGAGGATACTGACTTCAAAGTGAAATACTGACTAGAACTACAAAGTCATAGAATTAGTAGCAGTGTCTGTTAAAGACTATAGCTATAGAATGCTAGAAATATAGGGAAGCTAGCAAGAAGCTTTAGAGCATGATCAGTTATTTCATCATTGTAGCAGCTGAGGTTAGGATTAATAAAATTAATTGGTGTGTGCTTAAAGGATTCAGTTTAATTTCGATGTCACGTTGATTGTCGCATACAACAAACAATACAATAAATGATAAAAACAAGCATACCCAGTACATATATAACTATATATATACATAATATGTATATGTACCACTATGTAGTAATTATACAGTACTACATGTAACAGTGTATGCATACAATTATGGTAATATGCCAAATGTACCATCAGGGAAGTGTTGTAGAGCATTATGAAGATCTCTTTTGTTCAGTAGTAATACATCACAGTGAGTTTTAGCACGAACCATAGCCTGACTTGATATATTGTAGACCAAATTTATCTATTAAATAAAGAAAACAAGACAATGCACTGTGTATTAATATTGGTAGCAAATTCTTACCTCTCCAAATATGTCTCCTTCTTTAAATTCAGCTACTGGATCATCATCATCTATTACCTAAGATGAACACTAGTAACATTAGAATTTTCTGGAAAGGTACATGTACATATAACTATTAGCTCAGTATCCCTAACAAAGTAGGTGAAACTTCAATGGCAATTATTATTACAATATAGCAATGATTACACTATCACATATACATATAACTTCACTATTATAATTACAAAAAAACTAGAGTTCTAGCTCTTCAGGGAAAGTAGCAGTCTAAAATGTAGATAAAATTTTAATATTAAAATAATTCTATGATGCTGTATACGAAATCCTTGATAAGTGTTCTATAACTGAAGCAAAACAATCAGAAAAGAAAAATATATTTAAAATGAAGCCAAAGAAAGAACAAAAACCAAATGGAAAGAGCCAGGAAGAAATGTAAAGGCTCACTCTCAGGTTACAAGGCTACATACACCCTTGGTGCATAGACAGGGTTTTCATTTAGAAAAATGGACAAGGGGGGCAAGATAATACTTAGAGAAAATTTAGGGGGGCGAAGGAAACTGCGTGCGACAGTGTGCCCTCTAGGGGAGTCTGGAGGCATGTGCCCCAGAAAATTTTTGAATTTTAGACCCTCTGAGATTGCTTCTGGCACATTTTCAGACCATTGTGGTTTTCAAATGACATGAAATAGAAAGAGTAGAAGAATAGCTGTTTAGGTTAAAAAACTGTACATTCTTCTTGTGTTTAGCCTAAGGTTATCTTATGCTGTATATTCTTGTGTTGAGTTTCAGTTCTGTATTCACTACATCCAATTACCCTTTGAAAAAAACCAGCTAACTAATGTCCAAGGGGGGCAAGACTCTGGCAAGGGGGGGCAAATGCCCCCTCCCCCCGCCCCCCCCCCCCCCCCCCTAAATGAAACCCTGATAGATAATGTGACCATTTATCAAATAACAGAAGTCAACAACTATCAATCAAGCTCAAATTGGAGAGGGTACATACATATATTATATTATTAAAATAGTGTACCTCAGCAATTCCTTTATAAATGAAGTACATGTTATGTTCAATTTCTCTCCTTTGTTAACGATAACTTGTTTTGGTAGTATAAACATGTGTTTCACCATAGTGGATAGCATTCTTATAAAACCTTGTGGAGCACCTTCAAATAAATTAGACTAGAAAAAGAAAATGTGTCATTCTCCATGTTTTTCATGTACATTAGACCAAAATTAATAGCTAATGCTATGAAAACATGCAAGTTATACATGTACTCTGATGTACATTTAGTAATAGATAGTACAATATCACTGTCTAGAAAAACTATAGTGATAATAATAAAAAACAAATCCATTAAAATGCATATAATATTAGTAGTTACACTCATATACATGATTGCAGACAAGGTTATCATACACTGTCTATTGACATAGGATAATACATTTTATCACATTAAATCACTAATACCTTTAATATCAATTCCTTGTATGTCTCCAAAGACAGTTCAGCTTGAAAAGCTAATGGTAGTTCTTCAAAAGCTTCAGAGCTTTCCTTGCCTTTGTTACGCATCCACTATTAACAGAGCAAGTTTGTATACATATAGTAATGTCATCAGTATAATGTAAAAGACATAATTGACATACCAGGTATTCATAGTAGCCAATGACTTTGTTAGTCAAATCCTCACTAATGTTGGCCTCTTTCTACACAAAAGATATATGAAACTAAAATCACCATATAAGACAGTAGACTAAACAAAGCTTAACTTAACTACATGTACATTAAAGAGTTAGTAAAAAATGTGTAGTGACTGGAGAGTGCTACATAGCATTTGTAGTAGATACAAAATGTAACTATTGCCTTACTAAATGATCCTTGATGATGTCTACACGATGTACATAGCGAGCTCTCAATGTATCCTGGTTAGTCAACATGGAGGCCAAACCTCCCAAGATATAACCAAACATCACTATACCCATAACATACATACAATAGAGAACCACTTCTCTCCTTCAAGTAGAGGATGAATATCACCATATCTAATGGATGTGTATACAATACGTGTAAACATAGTGTGATATCAAGGTATTAGAATTCCCATATAGAAGATGTCAGGTACATGTAATGGGTCAAGTTGGTACCATATGCCATGTACATGGTACTGATGTAATATAACAAGACTATTGTTCTATATTTGTTTTTAACATATCCATTTTAGACTTAAATACTAAAGTATGTAGAAAGTAGCAGACTTGTAGAGATGCTAGAAGAAAGAATCAAGCTAGCCAAAACACTTCATACATGGCATGTTTCATTTTTTAATATTTATCATCCAAATCTATAGATGTACATGTAACGTGCAAGTACAGATGTTATGCATATCAGTATCTAAACATTCCCATGCTCAGTACATTTTTGAAGTGTTATTATATCCTTAGATGTACATGTACTCTCAAAGATTCGGTTGTACCCATAATTATATGGATAATAGTTTAATGACAAAACATGATACAGCAGTATACTACAGAACGTATATCAGTCTATAATATTACTTAGTACTTACTTACCCAGTGGATGTGGCAGTGGCCACTGCCCAATAGAGAGCCATGATATACTGTTTGAAGATTGATGATACAGCAAGATTGATATCTACACATATTATAGTATTAACATTTCACTAGATTAACTGATAGAAATGTAACAATAGCTATCTACACAATATTTCCTTCAATTACCCTATGCATATGTTTACATGCACATAACTATGTAATATATTCTGTTCAAGTTGAGAGTGTCAAACTCTGGCTGGGAATTAATGGACAGAGAAAAATGGTTTTTACTAATCAAAAGGCCTTGCAAATCTGCAAATTTTATTGAAAAAGTAGAGAGCCAGTGATTTAGGAAAGTTGTAAACCAGAAATCCCTATAAAACAAAACGGCATTCTTCATGCACATTCCACTGTGTTCTGACGTTATGCATTGTAGATAGTATTGCTGACTAATATAACTTACCTAATGCTAGGCTTGAGGGCTATTTGCCCAACTGCCTTGCCTACATACTGTTGACCTTTTGTAAGCATTGTTATGACAAGCTAATGCGAACCATACCACATGCTTGAAGATGAATGGAGAGAGCGGCTAGATAACAAAATTTTATTCCTCGAAGAATACTGGTATTACTACCCAGCTCATTTTCACGATTACCTAATAAAAAAATAAAACAAATACATGTGATGTGACTATGTGTGAACTAATAAATTGAATTAAACATTAGTTTCAACAAAAACCCACATTTTTTTTTTTTTTTTTTTTTTTTTTTTTTTTTTTTATTTTTTTTTTTTTTTTTTTTTTTTTTTTTTTTTTTTTTTTTTTATTCAAGATTAATGAATAGAACATAATTTCTTAACAAAGATTTAAACACAAACTTCAAAATATCTAAGTCTTTCACTCAAGTAAAATAATGTAAGTAACTTACTTAATAGTCTCCAAAGTTGATAGCATCTAATGAGACGGTTGAGTCTTAAAATGGCTGCAAAAATAGTCACTGGAAACTTGTTCCTGGAGCTACAGCTTCAAAAGGTATTGCAGACACTAAATCCAAAAAGAAAGTCGTCTTGATGTAATGTAGAGCCACTCTTTTAAAGTCTGTGACAATTATGCCCTTTTCTTCATATCCAATAAAGAAATGTGAAATCATTCCAAGAATATGTATGAAATCACAGGCATACACAATTCCAATGTTATAGATTGTGTTTGCATCAAAAGCAGCTAAAAGTGTGACTGCTAAAATACATAATACAGAGGAAACAGAGATAATTTGTCTCCCAAACTCTAATCAGAAGTATCTTAGGTGAAAGAATTAGAGATTGTTCGTCACGTTGATCTCCCTCTATAACATCTTCTAACGAGAGTACTTGTTTTTGGAGATACTCCTGTTGATCATCAGTATAATTTTCTTCCATATTTTATATCAATTACAGACAGTCACAGTAAGCACAAGACAAGACTGCGTGCTTTTCTGGTATAGTTGGTAACGAGTGCGTCTTTTAGTAGTATCAAAATCCATTGTTTCCTAGCAATTCTTGTTTTCATGTAATTCCATATATAGCTCATGCTGCTGCCGGACTTTACCACGCCTCCTGTAGTCAACAGAAAGGGGAGGGACTGGCACGTTTATATTGCTGGCTATTGTAAAAGTGTATTATTCACTTTTCGTGTCAACCACAACAATTTGATTTGTCGATACTACCTTGCTATGCGTGTTCTAGTGTAATTACTATGAGACAATGGAATTATGACGTTATGCATGGGGGTCACTAGCTATTGAAAACCCTCAAAATACCATTAATTAAAGAGAGCCTATATGTACCGTTTGTGATACTAAATCAATGGAGCTTGTAGTACTTTCATCCTGTGTAAACTTAGCGTTAACGTTTCAAATCAATTAACTCGGACACACCATCTTTTACTTCCTCTCTGGATAAAGGAAAACTTCACATCACACTTGCAAATCAGATCTACCATAGCCAAATGTCTTGAACCAAAATAACATACAATTAAGCCAATCTTTCTTTGTATGTAATTATTATATTTTATTCTGACAATAGCTCTGGTTCCTTACTGTCCCTTTAATTCATTTTGTGCTTGCACATTTTATGTCACTTGTAGGGCTAGGTAGTTCATCAGTGTGTGATTTAAAAGTTAAATTTACAATGAATTAACATACTGTATAATATACACATATTCTGACACTCAACATTAGAGGGCCTGTCAGTGTGTACATGTGACTGTCACTGACTAATTGATTAAGCTCAGGTCAGCTATCAACATTGCCCTATATTTCTCTGATGCCAATTTCAAACAATCTTATTTTGTCATACACATGAGTTCACAGAAGCATGTACATCAACAACAATGCTAAGTATATCAACAGAGATTGCTAGACTAATTATTTAAATGACATTTAAGTTGATTAAGTACTTGAGTTAATAGTTAACAAAATAATTAGACATCAGATTCTGTCATAAATGTAATGTCTCTTTAGTGTGTTAATGTGGTGTGCCCTAGTTGAATTGCTGTACTATCTATTAGTGTGCTTTGCATTCAGACGTTTAAATGATAATACCATCTGTCATTAACTCATAAGGTGACTTTCATTGTTATGACAGTTGACAATCCTTTTAATAACAATGTACATGTACAGCTTGATAAGAAAGAATATGCTTTGTTAACAGTCCAATTAAAATTTCTGCGGATTTCAATGTTTTGATAAATTTTAGTGATATGCAAATCCATTGGATATAAATTACAAAAATTAATAGCCCGCATGATAGTGTAGAACCAGTTCTATCACCATGCAGATGGAAAATTTGGCACGCACGCCTGATTCTTCTCCAACTTTCTAATCCAAAGTTTGGACAAGAAAGGTCTGAAGTGTCTATTTTGATTGTAGGTAAGACTGGCAGTGGTAAATCTACCTTGATTAATACCATGCTTCATCTGAAAATGGCGAAAGAGTCTTTTGGTGCTACTCCTACTAATCATAACATAATTGAAATATATGAAAACAACTTGGATGGTGTAACGGTGCTCATGCATGATACCAGAGGATTTTTGACCAAGGTATATCTGAAGATGATATCATGATCAAAATTCGCAAAAAACTGTCCAGATGGCTTTGATCTTGTCCTTGTTTGCTTGAAGATGACAGAAGGGTAGATCGAGGTGTGAAAGAGTCTCTTCGTAGTCTTGGAAAATAATATTGGTGTAGAGTTTATGGAAACAATCTGTATTTGTTCTTACGTTCACTAATTTTTTTCTCTTGCAAGAACAAGTAGATGAACTACCTCTGGAAGGTAAAAAGTATGCTCTAACACAAAAAGAAATGGAATAGTTAAAGCAATAAAAGAAGTGACAAAAGGGATTATAGATGAATCTGTTTTCATTGTATTCCCTTGTAGTTGCTGGTCGAAATAAACCAAGAGATCTTTTAGTTACAAATGATTGGCTTGATAGTTTGTGGGATGCTTGTAATAGACAATGTAAAGATGAAAAAAAAAAAGCCATTACTTAGTCGTTTTGCAAAGAAAGGCTATATATGGAAGTAGGAGGTATTGCTGGAGGTGTGGCTGTTGGAATGGCTATTGGATCTACAGTTGGTTTCGTTAGTGTAATGCATTATTTCCTGCAGTAGGTGGTGCAGCTGGATTGGGTGTAGGAGCCTTTGCAGGTGGGGTAACTGTGGTATTGTATCACTGCAGTGATTGGCAGTACCCATTTGTCCAAGAAGGGCCCAAGAGAAGGCAATCTTGAAAATGATTCCCAGCTTTGGGATGAATCTGAGTACAAGTCTTCTTCCTCCTACCATTACTCCACTACTGAGACTACTAATGAAGGCTTAAATTCTGGAGCTACCACTGATAATTAAATGAAAATCCAAATGAACATCCTATTGAGGATTAACATTCAGCTATTGTTCGTGTCCATGTTTCTTGCAACTGATGCTATATGTGAATTATGTTTTGAATATTTTATGCACAATAGTATTATTTTATAAAGTAGTGACAAAGCAAGAGCAGCTACATTTTGTGGCAAACCATCAATAATTTTCTGCATTGACGTTTTGAGATTTATCAATAGTAGAAAATAATTTTAAAAGTTAAACCTACTAAAGTTGTGCTCGTAATAGATATAATATATAAGATATTTTATATTCTCACTGTTTGCCTATTTGAATTGCTATTATATTTAGTTAAAATTAAAAACAATTTGATAAGTGACAAATTTAACAACTTAAATAGAGTAGTACAGTACGAAAAGACCAAATCTCAGAAATCTGTTTGACGTTTTGTCTATAGTACTCACATTGTTAAAAAAAAATGGTAATCTTTATTTATATTTAATACATTTATGATTACTATCACATTCCATAAAATGTATTCACGTTGTATATAGACAGTAAGATGCTCTAATCAATATTTTGCACCCTCCAAAATTTTTATCCCTCTATATAATATGTTTGGATAATTTTGTACTCTTTAAAATGTTTCCTATGTATATACTACCAATACAAAACATCTAGTACTCACTATACCACAGTCCATAAATAATTGACTGTAGGGTAATTGATTAGACTATTGATACAATGTGCATTTTTGAGTTACATTACAATACATTACAAGAAGCAGTTATTTTAATTGACGGATACGAGAGGCGTATAAACTCGTAAACAAGATGTTGAACTGTATTTTAGCTTGGAGTCAAATACGCATGCTCGTTAGCATAGGTTTGCTCATTTGTGGCCAAGTGAGCCACTCCTACCAATTCCTGTCATGGCTTCGTCCTCTAATTCATCCAGCTACTTCAACCAATTTTTGAATGGGAAACCAATGAGTTATGTGAACACGTTAGAATTGATACTAAATGGTACAACATTTGGTGTACTCCTCAAATTAGATATCACTAAGCTAGATAGTATTGAACAACCAATACAAAGAAAGTAATGTCAAAGCTTTAAAAATGTTTGAATTGTGGTTGAGTTCTAAAGCAAAAGCTATGAGAAGAGAGATAATTGATACTCTACAGAAAGACGCAATTGGTGAGAATACTGTTGCTGAACAATATAAAAGTTATTAAAAGAAAGTGAGTTGAAGAAATAGGTTGATTTTTATATATGAACATGTCTCTCTTCCCCTTAAAAACTAGTGCAAAGGAGTTTCCACTTCAAGTATTACAAAAGTACTCTGAAATCTCTTACAATTTGTCCTTCCAATGGAAACAGTTTGGACTTTACATTCAGGGGAGTTATCTCTAAGGAGAGAATATGAGAGATCGGGAGGATCACTAACTGATGGTTCATTGAGAGCCACTGTCTACTACAGCACTTCTCTATAAAACTCAACTTCTCTAGTTGACAATTGATGACACCTACATCAATTAATAATAAAAACTTGAGTATTGTTTATTTCTAGTATTTGAAGCAAACTAGACCAAATTGTACCTTAATAGTCCTCTAGCTATTAGCAATATAAAATTAAATATTTCCTAACACAACTAATTACTATTGCTAATAAAACCCATTAATTAAAGCTAATTACCTAAAAACTTACTTCCTACACACAGAGTTGATTTAAAAAATAAAATTGCTATTAAAATTGTTTAGCAAAAGTACTAAAAAAAGACTATTATTACAAAACATGTCCTATAAATTGTTTTGGTTTTGTACTATTCACTAATGTATTAGCTTTTAATAAAAGTTCATTTTGAACTTTTATAAGTCCTGAATATGAATAGTATTCTGCCTAGCCAGACAAAGTATTGATATACTTTGGTTATCTTTGGGTTCCTATTGAGGTGCATGTAGTCAATTAAAACACTTATATATATATAGAATATATATATATATATACATATACATATACATATACATATATAGTAAGTACAATATTTGTTGTTGAATAAATTATGCTGCCATTAATGTTGTGATAAGTAGTGAAGGTACAGCATAAATGATGAAAGCAGTTCAACTCTCAAATAATTAATACAACCATCTACTTAAGCAACATAATTGTAATTTAATAAAATTTATCAAAAACTAGTATATTATATAACAACAGCTAAAATTGTTGAAGCCCCGTAGATCAACAATACAAGTGAGTGTGTCAGCAGCAATTACAAGTATGGATACTGTTAATATGTTATTATATTAATAAATTCTGTCTTAAAATTGTATATAGGTTTCTCTATGACTAGTACTCATGTTCTTTTAATTGGTCAATCATCTACTCCCACTGTCTTACTTGAAGGCTCATCATGTATAGTAATATACTTATCTCTGTTATAAATTCAATGCTACTATATCTGTTCTAGTCTGTAGTGCACTAACAGTTTGTATAACAGAAAGAGAAAAACTATCAGATTGCAAACAACATGCCATAGAGAAGGCCACTACTGACATAGTTGCTTCTGTATAAGTGAGCATCATATTGAAGAATCTATATTAAGAGGAGAAATAATTAAATCTTAAAAAATTGTGTTTAACAAGTTTTTATGATGAGGAAAATTTGACTTTGTATCAGGATTGCATTAGTTATAACTTCCATATCATGCTATTGAGACAAATTAAAAGCTACATCAATTATGTTAAGCTTTAACGGTTTTGCTTTTTAACATACTCTTTAACATACATACTTTTAACATACTTTTGTTTCAATATCTACACTATATGCTTTTTGTTAAATAGGGTTAATCTTATTTCAATCACTATTATTATTTTATTGTTTAGATAGAGAAAATATACAAATCTTGTGCATGTATGCATGAGCAGCTTGGCTATGATTATATTATTGAAGTAATATAATATATGTCCAATAATTAAGCATATTTAAACTGTACTAAGCTGGTTAGGCTAACATTATACCTGCAAATGGGCAAGTTGTCATGTTATTTGGGATTGTAAACTAAACATTAAAATGTTGTTAGCTGCCCGAAATTGAATCAGTAATGTCAAGTGTATTTCTTTATGAATATAAATATTGTTGTCACAATATCACATTTTTTGGAGGACTTTATTACCTGAAGATGGAGAGCCAGTGGGGTCATTAGCTAATTCTGTTTACTAGAGTCTACCAATAATTAAGCTAAACAAACAAAGACTAATGTTGTGATGTCTTCTTTAAGAATGACACAGAGCTCGAGGCTTGGTCTGTGTCATCAAGAACAGGCTGGAAATCAATTTTTTTATTCTTTTTGTAAGGAAAATACAGAATAATTAATTAACACAATATCTTAGTAATTCATAGGAGGAAGTGAACGGCATACTTTTGATGTAAGTAGAATAGTACAATAAAATAAAGTTAAAATTATGAGACATGACATGCATTAATAGTAAAAGAGTATTAGTCTTTTACTTACAAAAGGATTACGTCCAGCAAAGACACTTAAACTGCTGCAACACTCCATTATAGAGAAATGAGTAGAGTCGAAGATCAATGGACGGACAAATCTATTCTCGGACACTTTTTCTTCTAAAAATTTGAAGACAGCTTATTGCTTCCGTACAATGTGCTCTTGGTTATGCTCAATGAATACACTTTCCTTGCACAGTTTCCTAACTAACTCCGTGTGTGAATGAGCTCCGTTTTTGGTGCTTGTACGGACTTAAATGTATTTGCGGACACGTGGTATGTTTTGGCGGACAACACAACCTCAAGTTTAAACGTTAGCTAGGAGTTTTCTGTCAGTTTCTGAGTCTTTCTCTTTCTATCAACTAAATCTACCTCAAGTTAAACCTTATCCAGGACTCTCTCGTATTAACTATTGTGGAAAGAATCAAACATGGTAATTTGTGATAATGTATAGATGTCCATGTGGAAGACTTGATGACTTGAGCTATGTGTTAGCAATACCTTAGTCAACCCTGGCCATTTTAGTGATTAGTAAATATGTCTGTAATAACAGAGTCAGTTCACTTTTTTAATAATAGAGTGTTGTACTAAGGCTTAATAGCTGCTTGACTTTATGACTAACTTTACTATAAGTAGGTAAACATGTGATAGATATTTGAATTATAATAATCTGAGTGAAATAACTTTTAAATGATAATCAATTAATTTATATGACAATATTATTTGTTTTTAATACCTTTGAGAAAAAAAGATAAAGTCATCCCGTAAACTAAAATATGTCATAGACCATGTATTATACGTAGGTATGATGTTATAGTCCACAAGAATAGAGGAAGGGTAGGCAGATAACATGTTAAAGTCACTAGTCATTATTTTTGATAGAGAGATGAGTTCTAATGAGTTGCTTATTCAAAATTCATGATATGATCAAGGCTCTAAATATTTTGCGTATATAGTTATATCACATGTAGTCATTTGGTGCAATGTATAGTCTTTGTTATTTAGTAGAGAAGAGATGTATACCTTCAACATACTAGTAGACATATCTGCCTTACTTATTTGTTTTCATCTGGTCTTATTGAATCTTCAGAATGCAGTAGTCCACTACAATGAGCTAAAATCTTTCTATCTTTTTATACATAACTAGGAGTCTCTATACAAAGCTATGACAATTAGTTGTGAAAAACCTTGTACAAATGACTTATTGCAAACCATAAAGTTTATGTGCTTTAAGTGGGTGCTGAGACAATTAATTGTTTGAAAACATGCAAGTCCTTTTTTAAGTGCCCTGACATGAGTCTATTTTTCTTTGTTTATATATGATTATTATGTTATAGTTACATTTAATAGCCTAGGTTATCCTCTGGAGGAAAAAAAGCCAAGGGATAGGCACTACAAGCGGTGGAGTGAGACCCAGTTACGTATAGCAGCAAAGGACGTGGCTAATGGAAGGACGATTTACTCTATAGAAAAAGCTGCTGAAATGTATAATGTGCCAAAGTCAACATTATGGGATAGATGTCTGGTAATGTCTCTTTGGTGCTCACAGTGGACCCCCTAGATACCTAAATGACATTGAAGAAGAAGAACTAGTAACATTTTTGGTAGGTTCAGCTAAAAATTGGCTTCGCTCGGACAAAGGAACAAAGTTCTTTGTATTGTTTAGAGCGCACTAGCAAAGAAACTTCAAGTTGAAGTTTAAGATATCAATGTCACTACTGGTTGGTGGGGCTCATTTGTGAAGCGGCATCCAAAAACTACGATTAAGATATGGATCCAAATTAGCATATTGTAGAGCTATTGCAGCTAACCCAGATGTCATAAATTGATATTTTGACTTTCTTGAAGAAACATTGAAGTCTAATAATTTGCTTGAATCACCAATGCTGATTTTTAACTGTGATGAGAGCGGGTTCCCATTGCAACATAAACCTGGCAAAATAATTGGAGTACAAGGTCAGAGAGATATTTCCTGTATTACTAGTGGTGATAAAGCCCAAATTACTGTTTTGTCAGCATGCAGTGCTTCTGGTTACCTTTTGCCTCCGATGATAATTTTTGATCGGAAAAAACTCAAGCCCAATTTCACAACAGGAGAAATCCCAGTACTGCATATGGGTGTCTCTAAAAATGGATGGATAATTCCGAATTGTTTCAGGAATGGTTTACTAATCACTTCTTACTTCACATCCCTCCACAACGACCCATCTTTATACTCCTGGCTGGACATTCTTCACATTACCACCTAAATTGATCAGGAAAGCTGCTGCAATCAGATCATCTTATTTTGCTTGCCACCTCATCTAACTCATTTGTGTCAACCACTGGACAGGTCATGTTTTAGCCCCTTAAAAAAGGATACAAAGTATGAGTGTCTCTCTACATGTCCTATAATCCTGGGAAAGCCGTTTAATAGATTAACGCTCTAATTTCACCGAAATTTTTTAGTCGAACCTGGACAAAGGCAATGACACCACCAATATTGTTGCTGGGTTTATGGCACTGGTATATACCCCCTTCAACAGTATGCAGTATTACGTTACTTGCAACTTGAGGAGGATGGGAAAATAGATATGATAGCCTCCAAGATGGGGACTGTTTTCTTCCTCTTTATAGCCCAGCTAAGTCTCATCCTCGTACCTGTATTACTTCCGATAGTGAAAGCATTGATTATTATGAGGAACACACTTGTAGTGAAGACAGTACCTGTGGTTACTATGGTAACTTTTCTGCAGACGAAGATTGCATTACAAAAGTTCAGCCATCTACTCTTCATGATTTTCTTACTTTACCTCAGCTACCAAGTAATGAGAAAAAAAACCCACAGTGCTCGTGTTTTAACAAGTTCTGAAAATCTTCAGTTGATAAGAGAAAAAGAAATGAAGAAAGCAGATGAATTAAAAGCTAAAGATCTTAGAAAGCAACAGCGAGAAAAGAAGGCAATGGAACGAGAACAGAAAAAGAAGGAAGTAGAGGAGAGAAAAAATAAAAGAGCAGTTGAAAAAAGCCGAGAAAGAGAGACAAAGAAAGAAAAAAAACAAAGTGAACAGAGTACATCAAAATTTGATTTTACAGAAGAAGAGCACAGTCGGTTTTTCTAGGAGGTATGAGAATGGTTATGATCTACCTGACATCAGATATGAAAAATGGAAAAAAATATTCCATCCTGAAGAATTATCTTTAGACGCTACAGCATGTAAATCCAGTGATGGAGACATCAGTCTCAGTGAAGTAGATGAGAATAGTAAGTGATACAGCCTGAGGTTAATTATACTTTGAATTTATGGCTTGCTATTTTAGAAAGTGCACTAGAACAGTCACCCAAAGTTCTCAAATTTCCAGTATGTGTAATGTATATATATATTGAGTATTTATGAGTTAATAATCCTTGTTACAGGGAGGAAGAGATGTACCAGAAGTACTAGCAAGAGAATTGAAGAGATAGAACTCAGTGAATATGACAAGAATGGACTCAGTGATAATGGTATGTGACATTTGATTATAATTAACCCTTGACTAGTGGCTTGCCATTTTAGAAAACTACACTAGAACAATCAACGACATTACCTAAAAATTCTCAAATTTCCAGTAGTGTAATGTATATATATTGAAGTATTTATGAGTTAATTATCCTTGTTACAGGGAGGAAGAGATGTACCAGAAGTACTAGCAAGAGAGGTGAAGAAGAGATAGGAGTCATAGGACTCAGTGAATATGACAAGAGTGGACTCAGTGATAATGGTATGTGACATTATATTATAATTAACCCTTAAATAGTGGCTTGCCATTTTAGAAACTACACTAGAGCAGTCAAAGACATTACCTAAAAATTCTCAAATTTCCAGTATGTGTAATGTATATAAATTGAAGTGTTTATGACTTAATAATCCTTGTTACAGGGAGGAAGAGATGTACCAGAAGTACTAGCAAGAGAGGTGAAGAAGAGATAGGACTCAGTGAATATGACAAGAATGGACTCAGTGATAATGGTATGTGACATTATATTATAATTAACCCTTGACTAGTGGCTTGCCATTTTAGAAACTACACTAGAACAGTCAAAGACATTACCTAAAAATTCTCAAATTTCCAGTATGTGTAATGTATATATACTGAAGTATTTATGAGTTAATTATCCTTGTTACAGGGAGGAAGAGATGTACCAAAGTACTAGCAAGAGAGGTGAAAAAAGAGATAGGACTCAGTGAATATGACAAGAAGGGACTCAGTGATAATGGTATGTGACATTATATTATAATTACCCCTTGACTAATGGCTTGCCATTTTAGAAACTACACTAGAACAGTCAAAGAATAATCTGACAACCAGTATGAAAATATTCACAATATAATAATACAATTCATGTATTTTATTACAGAAAAACTATCAGCATGTTCTAATAATTTATGTTTTCATACTAAAGCAACTAATTGGGTGGAATGTGAAAAATGTTTCCAGTGGTACCACATGATATGTGTTGGGATCAAGAAAGAAAAATCACTAAATTTTGTTTGTTTTATGTGTGACATATAATAATTAACTGCTAGACTTTTTTGTTGTAAAATTATTTCTTCATGCACAGTGAATTTGTATAATTAATAAACAGTATTTGTGATTGTCAAATTTGAGTTAATAAATAACAAGAACTTATCACCTACTTTAGAAAAGCACTTCTCTTAAATGTCCGTTTATTCGTCCATGAGTTCATGTTTTCAAAGAAATGTATATTCAGAACTGTATGTAGAAATTTCTCCAAATTTTGACGGTTAATTCTTTACATCTTATATAGTGTTCAAAAGCAGAGAAACGTTCAAGCTATAATTGTTACCAAGATATGGTCATCGTTCGAATCTACATAAGAATGTCCGTATTATAATTATCACAAGTGTACAGGATATATGCTTGTAAATTGTGGCAAAGAGATTTTTTTTCAGTATATTTTTTGCAATAACTATATGACGGATTGGGCACTCGAAGCTGGTGTCGAAAGTCAGCTTCGAACGCTCCGTTTATTTAAAAACAGTAAAAACACAGAGGTGTCCGATCATCGAGCCACGCCTCTAAATGCTAAACTTAGTTTATTTGATCAATTCATTTAACCAATTCAGGTATGGTCATTTTTAGACTACAAGCTACCAAATTACACTAATAATGATTGTTGTCAAAGTTAATATACATTTTGTTAAATCTCTGATTATTAATCATGCCCACATGCTTACACAGCTAATTAAATCATGCCCACGTACTTACACAGCTGCATCATTATATTTTAAATTCCAAATTCAACAGTCAGTATATGCCTTTTCTAGTCATAAACACATCCATAAATTGATTGAAATAACCAAAATATGTATATATGCTGCTTGGACAAAAATAAGATCTTAAGTCCTAGTTATTGAATCATGCCCACATACTACAACTATATCCTTAGTATATAATCATCCATAGTGCATACTCAAATCAGTATATGCCTTTTATAGTCATAAAAAAAGGCTTTTATGTCCAAAATTGGTTGAAATAAATAACATGTACCACCAAACAAAAATTAATAAAGTATACATTGACTATTATTGAAGTATTATATTGGTGTGTTTCCCTTATAGGTTCATACTTTGATGCAACTATGGCTCCTGTTATGAACCAGCTTCGTAAATGGTGGGCTGAAGATAAAAAAACAGCATGGGAAAAGTGGAATAGCTAAATGGTCACAGTTCTCAGTAGTTAGGTTCCTTCGTAGCACATATGCACAAGTGAAGCTTGCCTTCAACAAAGTCACCTCCTTGCTGATACAGATGACAATGATCTAGCTGTACTTGCTGACCTTTTGCCATGGCCTATTGAAGCTGTTGTTGCATACACTACTTATACATATATCGGTCTTGAATGTAGCCTTGTTGAATACTTGAAGGGTGACCTTGGTTAATGGGGGAAAGAGCCCACATACTCATTTGAAGATTGTTTAAGTATGCTTCCAGAAAATTTATCAAAAAAAACAAACATGGTTGGAATAAAAAGGGTTGGAGCTTTCACAGAATATCATCTTTGGTGTTTCTGCTCACACTCTTGAATACACAGCTGGTCATGTTAAGGTTATCTGTTGTAATGAAACAACAATGCAAACTTGTGTTTTGAAGGAGATCGAGTTATTATAAACATTGCCAATTAATATAATTCGTGGATTGAAATTCTCTCCACCTTTACCAGGGCTTTATTACCAAGCTTTTGAAACATCCATATAGAACCTTCAACTAAGATAATGCTACAATGTCGTCGTCGTTTCTGGCAGGATGAAGGAAATTCGAGGTGGCTTCAGTAAAACAAACATGCCCTATTGGTCAACTTTATTACCGAGTAACCCTGAGTTTAAAATACAAATGATAAACGAGGTATTTGATATGCTACACATGGAAGAGTGAAGCACTTCTTTTTGGGTCTCAAGCACCAGAGAAAGCAATTACAGAATCTGTTAAAGAGGTTGCAAAGATTCATCCTCAAATTACTAAAGAGTTGGAAGTAGGAGTGGTTCAATCATGGTATGATGATCCATCAGCTCAAGGAGCTTTTTGTCTTCTCAACCCAGAGCAATATATTGCTGTGAAAAAGCTAACGATGTATCCATATCAATCCATTTACTTTTGTGGGGAAGCACTGTCCTATACAAATAGATGGATTCAAGGAGCTCTTGAGTCTGGTCTGCGATCTGCTTATGGGTTATTTGTGCGTAATGAAAAACTTTATTCTGGTATTACCAATCAAAATGATTTGAAGGAATAATTATGAAACTATGTATTTTGAATGATTGATTTTGAAGTTTCAAAATTTTAGCTTGCTGTTTGAAAATATATATCAAATTTGTTATTTGAATGGAATAATATATATAATATATAGGGCTGACCCTCTCAATACAAATCAGAAACTAATGATAATTTATAAAGACTAAAGCAATAAATTGTGAGAATTATCACAATTTCACGTTACAGTATATGTCAAAACAATAATACCAATAGTTGTTTCTAAAATAATGATAATAGTTGAAACCATATATAGTCTTAACTTAAAAGAAATGATGATACTCCTTTCTATGTATATATTTGCATCATATGTAAAGTTAGTTAAGATGCAAAGAAGAGCACACTGTAACACTAAAATCTATAAGAAGTGACAGCGTTTTGACATTCCTAGAGACTATACAAAGTGGATAGTTATAACAAACTAAATGCTATAGCTATTCAACCAGCATTATGTGCTCACAGCAAATACCATATTATATATTCATTAATTTCTCATAGTCAATTCAAGTGTGGAAGACATGACAATATTACTGTTAATGATAAAGCTAAAATGATTTCACATTGTAATACATTTAAATTTTCTATAATAATATTGAAAAGACTATTTTATTTAGTTAAGAAAAATCAATTAGTTTTAACATAATTATAATTTGTAATAATTTGTACCACATAATTTATTTATATATATTATAGCTGGAATCATACAAGCAGAAATAAACAGCAATTTTATATAACTTTGTAATATAACTTTTTCTTTAATAAAAGCAATAGTGTAGATACAATGTATCATCTTTTTTAAATTTTTTATTATGTCTTATAATTAAAATTGAAATTGTATGTTTGTTTTTGGTAGTGTGAATATTATCATACAAAATTCAACAATCTTTTTTAAAAACTAATAGCATATTGCACCCAAAATATTGGGGTCTTGAAATCGCATTATTAATTTACTCTCTAATTAACAAATAAAAACAATTCTGTAAGTTGTTATCAATAATAATGACAGTTTATAACAAAGGTTTCTTTATGCTCAGGAGTTTGACAATGATCAGTTCCTGCAATAGTTTATCAATGTGGAGGATAGAGCTCCTTATTGCAGCCTATCAAATGAGAAATGAGAAATAGAATTAGAAAAAGTGCTGTTATTTTGATGCTGTAGCTCTCATTCATTTAACTATGTTAGGGCATATCAGCAATATTGACACCTAAAAAAAGATAACACATGGTGAGCAATGATTTCAAACATTTTTGAGTTCTTGTTATGATATGTGTTCACTTACATCAGACCAAAGTGAAGTACTCTACATTCCATCACCATTCAATAAAGATAATTAAAAATATAAATGTGTGATTATAGAACGTGTATTAAAATTAAAGTAAGCTCAAATGTTGCTGTTTCTAATAGAGATGGGTTGATTGTTTTGAGTATGCTTCCAGAAGTCTTTATCAAAAAGAACAAACATGGTTGGAATGAAAAGGTAGAGCTTTCACAGAATATCATCTTTGGGTGTTTGTGCTCCCGCTATTGAATACACAATGGCCATGCACATTAAGGTCATCTGTCGCATTGAAATAACAATGTAAAAATGTGTTTTTTAAGGAGATCGAGACCCGACATTATAATATTACAAATTAATATAATTCGTGGATTAAAATTTGCTCTCCACCTTTTTTTGTTTTTTTGTTTTTTTTTTTTTAGGCCCTTATTACCAAGTTTTTTGAAAGCATCAATATAGAAACGTCAACGAAGATAATGCTACAATGTTTCGTCGTCGTTTCTGGCAGGATGAAGGAATTCAAGATGGTTTCAATAAAACAAATATGCCTATTGGTCAATTTCATTATCCAAGTAACCCTGAGTTTAAAATACCAAATGATGAACGGGGTATTTTAATAAGCTACACATGGAAGATTGAAGTGCTTCTCTTTGGGTCACAAACACCAGAGAAAAGCATTATCAGAAGCTGTTGAAGAATTGCAAAGATCCCATCCTCAAATTACCAAAGAGTTTGAAGTAGGAGTGGTTCAAATCATGGTATGATGCTCCCTCAACTCAAGGAGCTTTTTGTCTTCCAACCCAGACCCCTATGTTGCTGTAAGAGGTCTAATGAATGTTTCCATATCAATCCATTACTTCTGTGGGG
>NW_024533911.1:0-28986 GCF_016097555.1 Gigantopelta aegis | reverse complement strand
AATAATGTAATTGTAATGTTGCTTTTTTAATATCTGTTGACATCTGTTCTTTACTGCATCATTGCTTACCATACATTTATATGTAATATCACATAGTATGTATATCTAATATATTATATGATATAATATATATATATATATATATTAGCTTGAGACTGATCTGTCTGGATACACTGGTGATGAACTGTTTGCAGTAACAGAGCTTATTGAGTCCTTTGTCAATATTTTAATGTTGAAGATGATGACGAACTAGAGGAGGAAGCAGAAGGGGACATTAGTTGAAATTAGAGTACTTCTTAAAGGACTATGGAGAGAGAATTAAAATTGAGAAATTGCTAAAGGTTTGTCTTTAATATATTTTGTTTTGTTTGGTTAACTAGCAAAAATATTAGTACATCAATCAATAAGACATTATAAATAGTAGTTATTAAATTATAGTACATAATTTAAATTGTAATTCCAATATTTTGATGGGAGAAATTTTACTCAAATTATTTTTTTCATGTTATATTGATTGATCAACTCTTGTACCTATTAGGCTAGTGAACAAGCACATAACAAAGTAACGTAGTAACTACTAAACCAGGATTCATGATCAAATTAAGACTGCCCAAGATGATGACAAAGTGAAGGACAGGACAGTAGAGAGTGGAGCAATAGGAACTGACTCTACTACCAGTCAGAGTGAGTAATGAATTCTATAATTCTATAATATATTACAAAATATACTTGTATGAGGTATTATAGTGTAATTATTAGCTAATAGTCATCAGTGTTAGGATACATTTTCCGTTCCAAAGGTAAGACTAAGTTAGCTGAATTTGTTTTATGCCTAAACATTAAACATTATTAGAGGTATTACCTTTATGTAATCCCAGGAGAAGGAAAAGTTTATTATAAAATGTTTTGTCACAATACACAAAATTAATCTTGTTTTGTATAAAAATTATCTATTGCCATGATCCCACTCTAAATTTGCTGTATATAATTATAGTATTATCCCTTTTTATTTTTCACTATTGCAACACATTTAATGATGTTAATTGTAATCAATGGCAGTCATTAGTGGATATCAATTTGATTCTGTATCTTAATATTTGGTATTTTTGCCAATATGTGAGTTTCATAAGGAAGCCAAGCACTATGCAATGAATATAATTACATGTACTGGAGCATGTTCATTTAGTAAAAATGGAGGATGAATACTTTCCACTGATCCCATTCATAGAAGACAGTCTTGTTGTCATAATAATTTATCGACCATCATGTGTCCAGTCTAAAGGTGCTGTCTTAATTCTGATATTGGTGCTTTTTTGTTTTCTCTATTGCAACCAACGTAATACATTTTGGTTGGAGACCTAGTCCACGACAGTATGTATCAAGATTTCCAGATTGCTTTTATATTTCGTCTCTTTGCTGTTGTTTGTCTCTCATTTCCCATTCTTGGATTACTTGGTGAGAATGGATGAGATATAATGTGATATACTTGGATTTGTATTCCTCTCTATCAGCTACATTATTCTGTTTATAAGTGACGCTGTACGAATTATCTTGTATGGAAAAAACTTTTTTTTTATTTGTTAACAGCTGTAGTTTTAGCTGTAACAGCTGTGTTTACTTTTCTTGGTCTTTGGTCTATTGTTTGCTAACATTATTCAGTTTGGTACTGATCACTTCAATTTGCTCCCTCCGAGGAATTGGAGTAGCTTTGTTTACATGGTTTTCTTGGATTTATGTATTACCCAGTCTTTTTATTCACTATATGAATATATAATACTAAGTCTGGACATACAAATAATAAAGTATTTATAATATTTACAAGTGCTTCGCCTCTCTTCACTTGTATACTTTTTGTTCTACTTGGCTCTTTGTTTTTTTGTTGCTTCAAAACGTCACTTGGTATTGAACCAGCTCAACACAATAAATCCAATCACAATAATATGGAGAGTTATGAGGTATGCTTGGAAAACAAAACAACCAGTGAGACGTAGTGCCTTCACTTATGGAGCGCCTCCTCCCTCCAGGTTAGACCTAGGTTAAAGAAAGATATGGAGGACCCATTTAACTACTGATGAGATTGAAGTGTGTCAAAGCTTTTGGAACATCCTTCCAATAATTTTGGAACCATTGTTGCTTCTTTTGTAGAAATCTAATTTATATCTATCCAATAAATACCTGTTTCACTAAACAGTGATTTTGTCATTGAGCGTGTATTTTTGAACTATCCAGCAATTATACCATATAGTGTAGTGGTTGTAGTATTCCCTATTCATCAGTTATTGATTGTTTTCCCTATTTCTCTCGCTATAATTCTTTAAGTATGTTAAAACGTATATGGATTGGACTAGTACTTGTGTTGGTACAATTAGTTGTTCATGACTATTAGCACTTATCAAGATTCAACTAATGATTGTTTGTGAGTTGGATCTGGCTTGTCTTCAACTAAAGAAAATGATGTAACAATGATAACACAGCATCTATTGATTGTTATTACAATTCTTTGAAGGTATAAGTATAATCCTTGTCTTTACGGAAGTTTAGAATTCATTTTAGCTCAAGCGCCTCGTACAATGCAAGGTATATTAATAGGATTGTGGTTGATGCAGTATTACTTTACATGGAATTTGAATAAGCCTAATATCATTCTATCTTAGCTGCCGTCAGCACTGGTTTGGTAACATATTCTGCTGTTAATAACATGTCTTGCATTGATACCAGTCATTGTTATACTATTGCTGCATATAAATACAAGTATAGACAACGTAATGAACTATCTGATGTTAATGAGAGAGTTATCATTACTCAATATACTGAGGACAACTTGATCAAGAAGACCTGCCCACAGAGAGATAGAAGTGAATATCTTAATTATCTTATTGAGTCCATAGCTATCACTGACTATCACCATCAGTGTTTCCGAGCATACTGACTATGAACATAACATGCCATATAATTAAGTGTTAAAGTAATTCCAAATTTCCAATACATGCATTATGCTATTTAGTTCTGATGATGATTTGTTTCAGACTAGGAGTAATTACGTATATAACATACACTATTATTTCAGGCACATGGTAGAAGTGGCCTGCTATGTAGGGATGGATGTCAGAATTATCCATTGAAATGTATTGGCAAAACAAATAAAGAATCTTATTTAAAATACATTAGAGTATCTCAATACTTGCTAATCTTCCTCCCTAGGATAATGTCCATGTTGTTTCTGATATATAGGCTAAAGCAGTGTTTCTATGTGTCACAATAGAAGTTGATTGAAAGTGCTGAATTGTTCATGTTTCTTGTTCATTCTTCTTTTGTCTACTAACAATAGCTCAATAAGCAAAAGATTTGACGCCATTTTCATAATTGTAGCACAATTTGAAAGGAACTATCTGTTTTGCATTTCACATTTGAGCGCTTTTGAAACAAACTAAATATTTTCATTAGTTTTTACTATTCTTCAGTAGCCATTTTTTAATAAATAATTAATATTAACAGAAACGGATGCGAACGGAGATATTAAAAATACAGTCCAAAAAGGTATAGTTTGTTTCCTGCTTTGATGTTTAGAAAGTTCACAGGATAATATTATATGACTGATAAGCTAATGACTATTAACCTAGTTACAATGTATTTAATTAGTATCATTACTACTTTCTTTTCTAGGACTTCGTCACTGATAGAACCATCACAATTTCCCAGCTAATTTTTTTTTCTGTAGTCATAATAATTTAATAATTCTCTTTATACATCAGATTATTCCAAATTATCTAGTTACTGCTTCTATATAAAGGACAGTGACTATTTGTCTGATACTAACTCTAAACTTTTCTTGCATACAATTAATGTTGATGTTAAATTAATGAGGTAGTGTTAGTATTATCACTATACACAAAAAAGTATGGAAAACAATTAGAAAGTGCATATTTAAGTTTGATAAGTTATTCAAAATTTTAAAATTGTTATTTGATGACTGTTTCTTTGTATTACTATGTGTATATATCATTACGTAGGCACTATATGAGACTGGTCTTCATGCATTAGCAGAGCTCTGTTCATTGTCTATTCAGCTACTTCGAAAATATCAGAAGTAAAACACTATTACCAGAGGTACTTAACTTAGTCTGTTAATATATTAAGTATTAATTGTTTTTGTAGATTAGTCAATTGGATATGAAAGAACAAGCTGAAAAGTTACATAGGTATGTATAGGAATTAACCCTTTGCTCTAAAATGAGGAAGGATTTATAACTGCATAGAAGTGTATTGAGCATGATGTTGAAATGATTGTAATATTGTAGATTGTCTGATACTATTCTGCATTGGAATTACACAAACACTCTTCTTTTATAGAATATAGTTATGAAATCTATAATATATACAAATATGGAGAATAGCATTCTTTTTTTGCTTTTTTACATGAATGATATATATTGAAATATATATATATATATAGTATATGGCATATTGACACTGTGTTATGATATCACAATTTCTTTTAAATAGAGTGACTAATATTATATCTGTGGAGTTTGAATCATTAGCTTCTTTGTTTGCAGAAAAGATTGCTGGAGAAGTAAGCTATGTTTGTACACATGTACATTCCCACTTTAAAGTATTTGAAGAATGAATATAAGTATATTTGATCAAAAAATTGGTTTAATAGTGTTAATTTATATTAGTATTTGCTATAATTGAAATTGAAAAGCTTGAAGAAATCAGTACAAGTTAATAACAAACCTTTCATTGTCATAGCATCACAATAGAGATTATAATAATATTCATTGATTTGGTTGTAATATGTACTAATGGTAGTTGATTGTAGCTTCTTTCTAATTCACACACAGAAGAATAAATAAAACTTTTGAAATGGACATAGAAATATTAATACTAAACGTGGACCATGACAATCTTTAGACCTCCTTGCCTTAGGAATTTTGCACAGCTATGAGATAAAAAATTATTTAATGGTGGAATTTGTCATCATACTAATAATATTATAATTTTTACTTTTTTCTTTTATTCTTTTATTTATATAGTCATCTGATGAAGCAATCCTAAGATAACTAGTCTTTATTTGGAAGTATGCTACACTTTTGTTATTAATTCTAATTGCGTCTTTCTCTCTCTCTCTCTCTCTCTCTCTCCTCTCTGTTTCAGGCTTCTAAACAGCTCATCTTACTTACAAGTGCCTTTAAACTTGTTTAACAATATTACAGCCTGAAGATGCTTCAAACAATTTCTTCAGAAGAGAAAAAGACAGTTGTTAGTAAAATAATCAATATAAAGTGATTGTTCTTTGTTATTTGGATTATAATATATATATTTAAGGTTGTGAAACGAAGTCCCTACCTTTTTATATATTTTATTCAAGCCAATGATATAGTTATTGAAACTACACATATAGGTTTGAGAACATATATAGCCAGAATTTCAAGCAGTTTTCCGTTGTCATATCAGATCAATTTTTATGCATATAAAAATTAAGCTTAATCTGAATGTGAGAGACTAACGTAAACATATATAATACTTGATTCAAATTTGATTACTATTTGTAGTTAATTTCCTGCTAATTAAATGGTATAATGTAGATGTTGAATTTGATATATTGCATAATTTAAATACAATTATATGATAATGAGATGAACTGTTAAATAAAAGGATAATCATTGTAGTGAGTGAAGTAGAGGAAATATTAAACATGTCACTATCACCTAGTGGCATGAAAGATGTGCCGTCATCTCAAGAATTAATCATCACTAGAACTGATGAGGAGCGTAGGAAATGTAGAAAGGAAATGTTATAGTTTTTGAGAATTATCACTTTTGTCATAATTGTTTCTACTAATGCAAACATACGGGACTGATTATTGCTAAGTTAATTTAAGACTGAAGAATGTGAAGTTATGGACCTACATGATCAGAGACATTGTTTCAACTTATTGACTTATGTTGAAGATGATGAAGAACTAGAGGAGGAAGGGAGAGAGGACGTTAGTTGAAATCAGAGTACTTCAGAGTAGTTGTCTTGTTGTTTTGACTAGCTAAAAAAGTATACATTAACTCAATTAGTGTCTTATGTGATATATTAAATATTTGCTTTAAAACGTATGCATATAAAAACATGTATGTTATAATTACACATACATGTACTTTATATGCATAAATAAAAATTTAATATCATATAGCTTAGGCTTTTATGGACAAAATATTAGAAATTTATTTTCAGTCATAATGTGTTGACCAATCTCTTGTACCTATTAAGCTAGTGAACAAGCACATAACAAAGTAATGTATGTAACTACTAAACCAGGATTACATGATCAAATTAAGACTGACCAAGATGACGACAAAGTAGAAGGAGAGGGTAGTGGAGGTGAAGCAATAGGGACTGACTCTGCTATCAGTCATAGTGAGGTAATGGAAATCCTATAATTCTATAATATATTGTACATATATGAGGTACCGTAGAGTTAATTAACTAATACTCATCAGGCATAAGGTACATTTTTCCCTTCCAAAGGTAAGACTAAGTTATACAAAAGAGAATTATCAACATTCTTAACAGTGCTTTATATATATAAATCATATCTAAACAGAGACAGGTTTTGTTAATTAATAATTACTCTTTCTGACTATGTTCTATGTACCCTCTATAGTAATGGTATTTTCTTATTTGCCATTTGTTGATTCTGAAAAAATTCTTAAAGTTATTCATTATTTTGGTATGTGCTCATACTTGGAGTGGATTTTATAGGTACAGATTCAGATCCACTGCAGGAGTTCAAATGTTAGGAAGCCGAGCAATATGCAATGAATATAATTACATGTATTAAGCATGCTCCTTTAGTAAAAATGGTGGATGAACACTTTCCACTGATCTCCATTTATAGAAGACGGTCTTGTTTGTCATAATAAATATCAACCATCATGTGTCTGCTCTAAAGGTGCTGTCTTAATTCTAATATTGTGCTTTTTTGTTTTCTCTATTACAACAATATTAATACAGTTGGTTGGAGAGGCTAGATATTATAATACATGTGGAGATTTCCGGACTTGTTCAATATTTGGTATCTTTGCTGTTGTTTGTCTCTCATTTCCCTTTCTTGGATTACTTGGTGAGAAATGGATGAGATATAAAGTGATTATTATTGGATATCTAATCCTCTGTATCAGCTACATTTTTCTGTTTTTAAGTGAGGTTGTGTTATTATTAATATTAATATTTACCTCACATTATTTTATTATGGACCCTTACGTTGTTACAACTTTAACTGTAACAGCTGTGTTTACTTTTCTTGGTCTCTGCTTATTTCGAGCGAACATTATTCAGTTTGGTACTGATCAACTTCAGTTTGCACCCTCTGAGGAATTGAGTAGCTTTGTTTACTGGTTGTCTTGGGTTTATGCTTTGCCTAATCTCCTTTATTCACTATATAAATGGGAACCATTGTGTCAAAAGTATTTACTGATAATCTAGTAGTTTTACAGTTGTGGCAATCATCACTTGTATACTTTTTGTTGTAACTGGTTTCTTATGTATTTGTTGCTTCAAACATTACTTGGTTATGTGAACCAGCCCACACAACAAACATCCTGTCATACTAATATGGAGAGTAACGAGATATGCTTGGAAACACAAACAACAGTGAGACGCAGTGCCTTCACTTATGGAGAGCCTCCTCCTTCCAGACTAGGCATAGGTAAAGAAAGATATGGAGGACCATTTACTACTGATCACATTGAAAGTGTCAAATGCTTTTGGAACATCCTTCCAATAATTTTTGGAACGATTGTTGTTTTTCTTTTGTAGAATCTAATTTACATCTACCCAATTATGTTGGTAACAGTGAATTTGTCAGTGAGTGCATGTTTTGAACTATCCAGCAATTATACCATATGGTGTAGTGGTTGTAGGTATTCCTATACATCAGTTATTGATTGTTCCCTATTTCTCTCATTATATTCCTAGTATGTTAAAACGTATATGGATAGGACTATTACTTTGTTGGCACAATTAGTTGTAATGACTATTCACACTTCTCAAGACTCAACTAATGATTATTGTGGGTTTGGATCTGGCTTGTCTTCAACTAAAGAAAATGATGTAACAATGATAACACAGCATATTTTGATTGTATTACAATGTTTTGAAGGTATAAGTATAATGCTTGTCTTTACTGGATTTTGGAGTTTATTTTAGCTCAAGCACCTCGTACAATGCAAGGTATATTAATAGGATTGTGGTTGATGCAGTATTACTTCATATGGAATTTGAATGAACTGGTGTCGTCCTATCTTTACTGCCATCAGCACTGGTGGGTAACATATTATGCTGTTATAACATGCCTTGCATTGATATTACTCATTGTTTACACTATTGCTGCATATAAATACAAGTATAGACAACGTAATGAACTATCTGATGTCAATGAGAGAATTATCATTACACAATATTTTGAGAGAGAACTTGACCAAGAAGAACAGAGATAAGATTGAAAAATCATATCTTATTGAGTCCATGGCTATCAAACTGACTGTGAATGTATCATGCATATGGCTATTAAGTGTTAAAGTACATTCCAATACATACTTATATGCTATTTAGTTGTGACATGATTTGTTTTTCAGACTAGGATTAATTACTTATATAAGACATGCAATATTATTTCGGACACATAGTAGAAGTGCCAGAAATTATCCATTGAAATGTATTGGCATCAACTATTGAAGTAAATGATGTACAATCATCTCAAGAAATGAACATCGGGGGGGGGGGGGGTGGTGGGTGGGGGGGGGGGGGGGGTGGGGGGGGGGGGTGTTTTTTGGTTTTTTTTTTTTTTTTTTTTTTTGTTTTTTGGGGGTTTGGGGGGGGGGGGGGGGGGGGGTTTTTTTGGGTTGGTGTGGGGGGGGGGGGGGGGGTTTTGGGGGTGGGGGGGGGGGGGGGGGGGGTTTTTGTTGGGGTTTTTTTTTTTTTTTTTTTTTTTTTTTTTTTTTTTTTTTTTTTCTAGAACTGGAGAGGAGGAAAATGTAAAAAAATTAATATTATTGTTTTTGAGAAATATCACTTTTGTCATGATTAATTGTTCTACTACTGCAAAACATACGCGACTGATTAAGTTTTAATTAAGACTGAAGAGTTGGTAGAAGCTATGAACTGGTCTGAAACATTAATTTGCTTTGACTTATAGAACTCTGAAACTGCAATTAGTCATGCTCAATTCAAAGTGCTCTTTTAACAGTAATAATTTTCACTGGTTTAGTGTGGTTGACAGTTACTTTGATTTCATTCATCACACTCAAAACTTGCATACAACAAATAGTGGTAACAAAGAAAATGAATGTACTTAATATAATATATACTAATATTATATATGTATGTGTGGTCCCAAAAAATATTAGGACTGTCCTGCTACACACATGTAGTGTGATAATATGAAAACTGAAATCCACAAAGAGAAAAGTATGGGTATGTGATTTTTATTATTAATTGTCAAAAATTGATTGTGCCTTCAAAGTTTGTCTTCCTATATATTACTACTGTTTGAAAATAAGAATCTACAATTCACTACACTATTTGTCCTTTTATAAAGATGTCTGACTAAGTCTTTTAATGAAATAAAAGGTATATATATATTATATATATATATACATTGCAATCCATTGCATCATAAGTGTTCTCCACTGTTTAATAAACACAAAGTATTGTGAGAACTCTATAATGATTATGGTGATTTAGCTAGATACAATGTCTCCAGGAAGTATTTTATCTAAGTATACATTATTCATACCAGACTATGTGGAAGAACTGCTGCATTAAAATGTGATACCTAATTGATAGGAATGATGTACTCAATTTACAGAAATACTGCGTTTATTTGTTTCCTACATTTCAGGTTTTTAATAAAGCTAGAAAAAAAGAAATGACAAATTATAAAATTAATACTGAAGCATTTTCTAGTTCCAATGCATTTAATAGTCCAGCTAAGGTTCAGTTTGAAGTACGTGGTGATACAGGATTTCCTTAAAATTATGACATATATCCATCAAAGAAAGCTCATTAAACTAACAGCTGCTTTATGTACTGATGCTATTTTCTTATTTATCATTTGTTGTATTCTGAAAAAACTCGTTCAGTATGCTCACAAAAGGGTGTGGCTTTGACAAATTTAAGGAAGCCAAGCACTATGCAATAAATATAATTACATGTATTGAGCATGTTCATTTACTAAAAATGGAGGATTGCCATGACCATTAGGGAGAGGACGTTAACATCACCGGAAAAACATGGGAAACGAGGATTTACGGACAGTATTATTATTCATGAATAATTAAAATATTAATAGTAAGAACAATGAATTAAATTATAGTTAGCCAAACTTATTATAAACAACAAAATTTGCATATGAAAGTGTCTTCTTCATCAGCATCTACATCAGCACATGACTCATGATACCAATGCCACACAGTTCACATTCTATCCACTTCACAAGTCCCTGACAAGTTCTATCTCCATTAAGCAAGCATATACCACACGCTACTATGTCAACTTCATCCATTTCTTCAATACACCTCTCTACATCACCCCTGTCAGGTTTAGACAAAGACTTTGTCAAATATGTACGTTCCTGTCTTGTTGACTTGAAGCGAATTTTTTAGAATTTAGAGCTAGTCTTTTTCAGAGTAAGGAAACCTGACTCATTTTGCCTACTGTTTGATTCCATAGCTTTAATAACAGTCAATGCTGCATTAAGTGCTTTGTTCCTGCCACAACTGTTTCTGTATTAATGCACTCAAGCAATGCTACTTCAATCTTCTTGTAGATTGATGCAGCTTTATCCTTTGCTGACATACATGTATGCTCTGTAGATTTCGAGCTTGTATGAAGACATTTAGACAGGTATTGTAATGACTAGATGTCATGGCTCTTCATTGCCCTCAACTGTCCTTACTTCATGAGATCCAGATTCTTCAGAAATAGAAGTGGATTGCACAGGAGTACTAATGGATGTATTCTCCTGTACTTGTACCTCATTGGAAGTAAAGGTTGAGTCATTTCCACTTGTATGGTCTTTGTTGGAAGATGAAGACTCAGAATATAATATTTGGACCAAATGAATGTGCTTGCACACAGTAGCTTGAAGGATAAAGTCCATACATGTACATGTGTAAGTATGTACAACCACTCCACAACTGTTACAGCGAAGACTACATGAACAGTCTTGAGTCAGTACTTTGGTTACAGTGCAGTGAGACTGTTGGGAACTTACTGACTTCACTTTCCATGATTTATCACTCACAGAAGATACTTCCCTTGATTGAATGATCTTGTCATCTGCTTTGTGCTCCTATTGATTTCATTGAGATGATAGGTCATCTTGCCTTTGAGTTTTCAGTACTCTTTCAAACACTTTATCTCATGCAATTTTAAGTAGAATGTGTAGTAATCTATCAATCCTGCAATTATGCTTCTTCTCCATGCAACAGACCTTGAGTGAGTGATGGAAGGCTTCTACTGCCATATTTGTATTAACTACTGTTGCTACTCTATAGCACAGAGCCCACTGCTCCAATCGGCGGACATGTCCCTTTTGAAAATACTCCAAACGTTGTGCTAAATCTTCATCATTTGAGAGCCAAGAAATAAACTGTTGGAGCCTCAGTTGAAATGATACCTCCTTTCCTTCACTTAGTAATACACACAAATGATGATATACTTCAGTTTTTGCTTGACCTAGTGGAAATGTGCCATTGTAACCCACCTCTCCAGCTTTTGTCAAGATGCCAAGCACATATAAGCTTTTTTGGTAGTTGTTACAGTGAAATGCCTTTCCAAGCATTATAAAATTGTTGGCATTATTTGCTCATAAAGATCTTCGTATGAATATCTCCACATTTCTCTTTTATTTTATTAAAACTTATCGAATCACAGCAGCATCTTCCTGATTGCATATAATGGCAACCCACTGGAACTCCTTCGCCTAGGTCATCTAAGATCAGAATTGTTATCAGAAAGAACTCATATATATTAGTACCATGAGTGCTATCCATATACACTGCCTCTGTACCAAATTTCGTGAGTATGTCTCTCTGAAAAGAAGTTTGAATTCCAACCAAAACGTCATCCTTGGACAAATCATGAACATCACTTGACTGTTTTTGACCTTGTTGCTTGAATACAAAGATAGGATTGTCATTACTGTCATCAACTTGGTCTCCCATACTATTAACCCATAAAGACACGCTCCTATGATCATTTGCAATAAGTTTAATGCCCTCAATGTTGTATTGATGACTGATGTTATGGACATCTTGACGACACAGAAGTGCCGTACAATCAATCTCATCCAAATTATAATTATTTCTTATTGAATTGAGCATGGTAGATATTGTAACACCATCACTGAGCTTTGCAGCTATCATTTGCCGAGTTGAATCAGGAAGATGCAAGTGGGCCAACTGGTTTCATGTATATTGTTGACCACACATCTCCACACTAACTTCTCCTGATGAGTATTTCTTTGCTCTTATATACGCAGTGCAATGCATTTCAAGTTTTGATGTACCTTGAATCTTGAGTCCTCTCTTTCCTTCCCCCTTGAGCTGTAATTACCAGTTCTATCACAGTATTAATAGTAGCACTTATAGCCCAGTTGTGGCTTTGGAGAAGAGTGCAGAACAAATGAAGATGACGAATTTGGTTTCAAATTCTTCCTTCCACTGCATGAAGCTGTCTATACTAGGCAAACTTTTAGTGGTGACATTGGTCGTGTGGTTGTGATTTACTTGTAGGTGTTTGATCAAGACGTGAGTATTTATAAACCTATGACAAGTACAGTCCCACAATAGAACAAAAGTTTATGTCTTATCTTTCTCCACAATTCGTCTCATTGCAAATTGTTGAACCAAATTCTCCTTATTTCCTCCATGTTCAGTCCTTACATGACGTGACAAACTACTCCTTTGATTATACTCTTTTCCACAAATTTTGTACAGCTGATATTACCGTCACAGTCACACCTAAAGCCACACCTGCTCCGTGTGCAGCCGCATACTTAATAAACGTTGATGCTAACGTTCTCTCCCTATGGATAGTCACGATCCACTGATCTCCATTCATAGAAGACGACAGTCTTGTTGTCATAATAATTATCGACCATCATGTGTCCACTCTAAAGGTGCTGTCATCATTCTGATATTTGTGTTTTTTTGCTTTCACTATTGGCAACTATCTTATACCGTTAATTGCACTAACAAGTAAGGATATATTTAATACACGGGCTCATTCAGTATTTGGTATCTTTGCTGTTATTTGTCTCTCCTTTCCCTTTCTTGGATTACTTGGTGAGAAATGGATGAGATATAAAGTGATTATAATTGGATATCTAATCCTCTGTATCAGCTACATTTTTCTGATTTTAAGTGTGGTTGGATTAGTATTAATACTAGGACTAGATACCTCACAAAATTTTATGGGCACTTATGTTGTTATAATTATAAGTGTAACAGCTGTGTTTACTTTTCTTGGTCTTTGCTTATTTCAAGCTAATATTATACAGTTTGGTACTGATCAACTTCAGTTTGCACCCTCTGAGGAATTGAGTAGCTTTATTCACTGGTTTACTTGGGTTTATGCATTACCTAATTTCTTCTATTCACTATATATGGAACAATTATGTCGAAAGTATTTACTGGTAATCCAGCAGTTTATATAGTTATAATTGTTCTATCAATCATTGTTTATATACTTTTTTTGTAATTGGTATATTATGTATTTTTTGCTTCAAACATTACTTAGTTATTGAACCAGCTCAACACAACAATCCTGTCAAACTAATCTGGAGAGTAATGAGATATGCTTGGAAACACAAACAACCAGTGAGACGCAGTGCCTTCACTTATGGAGAACCTCCTCCCTCCAGGTTAGACCTAGGTAAAGAAAGATATGGAGGACCATTTACTACTGATCAGGTCGAAAGTGTCAAAAGCTTTTGGAACATCCTTCAAATAATTTTTGGAACGATAGTTGTTTCTTTTGTAGAATCTAATTTACATCTACCCAATTATGTTGGTAACAGTACTAATGAATTTGTCAGTGAGTGCATTTTTTTGAACTATCCAGCAATTATACCATATAGTGTAGTGGTTGTAGCAATTCCTATACATCAGTTATTGATTGGTCCCCTATTTCTCTCGCTATATTCCTAGTATGCTAAAACGTATATGGATTGGACTAGTACTTATGTTGGTACATTTAGTAGTACTGACTTTTAGCACTTCTCGAGACTCAACTAATGACTGTTACGTCTACGAGCACATGCACGTGGGATCTGGCTTGTCTCCAAGTGATATAACACAACATATCTTGATTGTATTACAATGTTTTGAAGGTATAAGTATAATGCTTGTCTTCACTGGGATTTTGGAGTTCATTTTAGCTCAAGCACCTCGTACAATGCAAGGTATATTAATAGATTGTGGTTGATGCAGTATTACTTCATATGGATATGAATGAACTGTTGTCGTCCTATCTTATCTCCTATCAACACTGGTGGCTAGCATATTATGCTGTTATAACATCTCTTGCATTGATATTACTCATTGTTTACACTATTGCTGCATATAAATACAAGTATAGACAACGTAATGAACTATCTGATGTCAATGAGAGAGTTATCATTACACAATATTTTGAGAGACAACTTGACCAAGAAGAACAAACTACATAGAGATGAGATTGAAATGTCGTATCATATTGAGTCCATGGCTATCAACTGACTATGAACATAACATGCCATATGGCTATTAAGTGTTAAAGTACATTCCAATACATACTTATATGCTATTTAGTTGTGACTAGTGTGTTTTAGTTAAACTATAATAGGGTAGAAGAGGAAGACAATAATAATAGTGCTGTTACTGCTATGCAAGTGAGCATTAAGACCATGCACATGTATACCTTTCATAGTGGGTGTATAATAGGATAGAAGAGAAAGACAATAATGATATGTTTTTACTGCTATACAAGAATATTTTTACACTAGATGACAACTACCCAATTAGATATTTGGGTAGAAAATGAAACGCTATATACAACTTTAGCACATATGGCTCAGGATATTTTCATTATGCCTGCCTCATCAACAAGTTTTTTTTCCAAAGTTGAGTATGCATCAAGTGGTAGAATGAAATACTTCTTAAGACAAACAAATAATACCTTTAGTCTAATAATACATGTATTAAATTTAACTATAACTAACTAAAATCATTCTTAAAGCAGAAAAACAAACTAAAATTAATGCTCTTACAGATAAACTAACTATAACTAACTAAAATTAATTATAGATAAACTAACTAACTAACTAAAAACTAAAATTGTAAAAAGCTAAACTAAAACACCATTAGTTGTGACATGATTTATCTTTCAGAGTAGGAGTAGTAATTACTTATATAAGACATACAATACTATTTCAGACACATGGAAGAAGTGCCTAGGTAGGGATGGATGGCTAGAATTTATCCATTGAAATGTATTGGCAAAAAACGAATATCTTATCCAAAATACATTAGAATATCTCAATACTTGTCTGTCTTCCTCCCTAGGATAATGTCCATGTTATTTCTGATATATAGGCTAAAGCAATTGTTTCTATGTGTCACAATAGAAGTTGGTGAAAGTGCTGAATTGTTCATGTTTCTTGTTCATTCTTCTTTTGTCTACAACAATAGCTCAATAAGCAAAAGATTTGCCGCCATTTTAATAGATGTAGCCCAATTTGAAAGGAACTTTCTGTTATTGCATTTTAAGCGCTTTTGAAGCAAAACTAAATTTCAGTAATTTACTATCAAGAGCTATTCTACAGTGCCATTTTAATGAATAATTAATATTAACAGGAAAACGGATGCAAACGGAGAATATTAACAATATAGTCGCCTACTTCTTTCAATTAGTATTGTTTATTTCCTGCTTTGAAATAGCTTCAGACAATTATTAATAAGCTAATGACTATTATCCTAATTACAATGCATTTAATTAAGTATCATTACTACATTCTTGTTGTATTCTAGGGCGTCCTGTTAATGGAACCATTCCAGGTTTTCCAGCTAATTTCTTATTATATAAAGGACAGTGACTATTTGTCTGATACCATACTTTGTTGCATACAGTAAATGTTTATGAGGTGGTGTTAGTATCAGTATACACAGAAAGTATGGAAAACAATTAGAGAGTGCATATTTAAAATTTGATAAGTTATTCAAAATTTTACAATTGTTTTGAAGATATGTTACCTTTTATTTACTATGTGTATGCATTATTATGTAGGTACTATATGAGTCTGGTCTTCATGCATTAGCAGAGCTCTGTTCATTGTCTATTTAACTGTTTCGGAAAATATCAGAAGTAACACTATTACCAGAGGTACTTAACTTAGTCTGTTAATATATTAGTATTAATTGTCTTGTAAATTCGTCAATTGGATATGAAAGAACAAGCTGAAAAGTTACCATAGGTATGTATAGGAGGAATTAACCCTTTGCTCACAAAGAAGGAAGGAGTGTATAACTACATAGAAATGCATGAAACATGATCTTGAACCGATTGCATGTAGATTGTTTGATGCTGTTCTGCACAAGTACTCTTCTTTTATACAGCATAGTTATGAAACCTATAATTATATCTACATATATGGAGAATATATATTCTTTTGCTTTGATATATGAATATATATATATATAATATATATATATATATTATATACTGAAGTATCTAAGCTTAAGTCTGTTGAAGAGTGCTCGATGTCGTTTTAGACAGAGCGTGTTAGAACAGAATTAAAGGACAAAAGAACAGAGCTCTCGCTGTGTTGCTGTTACTCCGAGTTTCACGCGTTATGCGATCGTCAGGAGCTGTCTGACGATCGCATAAACGCGTGAAACTCGGAGTAACAGCAACACAGCGAGAGCTCTGTTCTTTTGTCCTTTAATTCTGTTTCTATATATATATATATATATATACAGCATATTGACACTGTGTGTTATGATATCACTTTTCTTTTCAAATAGAGTGACTAATATTATATCTGTAGAGTTTGAATCATTAGCTTGTTTGTTTGTAGACAAGATTACTGGAGAAGTAGCTTGTTTTTTGGATTTTGTACACATATACACTCTCATTTTAAGTATTTGAAGAATGAATATAAGTTTGATCAAACAATTGGTTTAATAGTGTTAATGTTGGAATTTATATTAGCATTTGCTATAATTAAAATTACAAAAAAACTTGAAGTACAAGTACAAGTTAATAACAAACTTTTCATTGTCATAGCATTCACAATAGAGATTATAATAAAATTCATTGATTTGATTGTAATATGCACTGATGGTAGTTGATTGTAGCTTCCTCTCTAATTCTCACACAAAAAAAATAAATAAAACTTTTGAAATGGACATAGAAATATTATTACCACATGGTCCAAACAATCATAGGAATACCTTGCCATAGGAAGTTTGTAATGCTATGAGATACAAAGTTATTTAATGGTGAAATTTGTTATATCATACTAATAATATTATAATTTTATGTACTTTTTTCTTTTGTTATCTAGTCTTGTTGTTTTGACTAGCTAAAAAAGTATATATTTAACTCATTAGTGTCTTATGTGATATATTAAAAATATTTGCTTTAAAAACATATGCATATAAAGTACATGTATGTAATTATATATAATTACACATACATGTTCTTTATATGCATAAATAAAAATTTAATATCATATAGCTTAACTTTTTATGGACAAAAATATTAGAAATTTATTTCAGTCATAATGTGTTGACCAATCTCTTGTACCTATTAGGCTAGTGAAAAAGCATGTAATAAAGCAATTGTATATAGTAACCACTAACCAGGATTACATGATCAAATTAAGACTAACCAAGATGATGAGAGGGTATATAGAAATGAAGCAATAGGGATTGACTCTGCTATCAGTTAGAGTGAGGTAATGGAAATCCTATAATTCCATAATATATTGTAAATATATATATGAGGTACCGTAGAGTTATTAACTAATACTCATCAGGCACAAGGTACATTTTCCCTTCCAAGGTAAGACTAAGTTATATACAAAAAGAATTATCAACATTCTTAATAGTGCTTATATATATAAATCATATCTAAACAGACAGATTTTGTTAATTAATAATTACTCTTTCTGACTATGTTCTATGTACCCTCTATAGTAATGGTTACATCATAGTCTGATGAGATTCACCACAGCTTCCATATATACTTAAATGTATATATACTAAACTTAGGACAAATGTATGACTAATCTTGTCAAATAACAGGATTATAAGTGCATACTCTTCACAAATGTAGTCTGTAATATTGTCTGAATTATCTAACTCATCAAGATCAAGTCCTGAAGGTGCATGGGTTTCTTGTTACACTGTTCAACATATATTGAGTACACTGTAAAATCGCTGGTGTCATGGTAACACCAAAATGTGGTGTCAACAGTCTGTGCAAGAATGACACCAGTAATGGTGTCAGTATGACACTAAAATAATGGTGTCAGTTAAACACCATGTAAGTCTTCACATAACACACTCATCGGTGTAAGTTGACACATAGTAAGTTTCTCACAACACTTTCAGTGTCTACATAAACTAGTTTTTCATAACAAAACAATAAAGAACAAACAAAACAAAGAATATAGAAAGTAAGTTGCAAATAAATGAATCACACAATGAAAGTAATGCTCAATAGTCATACAATAATTTTTGAGAGACTATTTAAAAATTCCTGCAGATGTAACGGAATCATTGCTGAAGGTTTCATCTGATACGTTGCCTCTAAAACAATCCATTTGCTTTCATCTTTGGAGGATAGGCAATGTTAAAGAATAGAACATGCCAAACAAGAATGAACTGCTGTCATCAGATTAGGCATTGCCAAAACATTGTTTTCGACAACAACCAGGACATGCACTAAATTACTCAAGCTCTCACCCAGTCCAAATAATCAAGGGATAGGCGATGATACGGACTGAAGTGACTCTTCAACGTCCAAATGTTTGTCCGTACATACAAATGTAATTTAGTTCAAAGAAATTGTTTGCCTACCAAGACTGGCATGAACATAGTACTCTTTTCCTTGCCCCTCTGTGTTATGACACATGATACAATAGATAGAGCAAATGCACAAAGCTGGTCTAGATGAACAGTTTAAACATTATTATAATTGAGTTTAGTGCTAACCATTAGTTGGGTTCTCTAAGCCTTATACATCACAAGTAATCGCTTAACTTCCCTGTGGTGTGTCCAAGTCAGAATATATCATGACCTTTTCAAAACCTTCAACAATTTACAATCCATATCATCAGTACTCATATCTGTCACAATGGCGAGCTCCTGCAACAGCTAACAGTTTTATATAATTTAAGTAAATTTAGCTATTAGGTCACTTACTATTTGTGGATGTTTCAAAACAAGGATATTCCTCCAGAATAAGCTCTTAATATATCATTACTAACATGTATTTTCAATACAAGCGCAATACTAGTCTGTGTCTTACTGTTACTGTAATTACATTTGTTACATGTCACTGTGATAAAAAGAGTCAGATAGCTGATTAAATATTACTGAATTGCAACATATTTTCATCCAGTCATAAAAATTGTTCTACTAGTTGTTTTGTCCTGTAGTCATAATAAAACATTTTAAAATGTGATTCAAGGCCTTACCTTGCATCAAATATTCAGTAAATTCAGGAAGTATTTTAATCTAAGTACATCATTATTCATACCAAACTATGGTTGAAGAACTGCCTGCATTAAAATATGATACCTAATTGATAGGAAATGATGTACTCAATTTACAGAAATATCACATTTATTTGTTTTCCTACATTTGTAAAGCTAGATAAAAGAAATGACAAATTATAAAAATTAATATTGAAGCATTTTCTAGTTCCAATACATTAATAGTCCAGCTAAGGTTCAGTTTTGAAGTACGTGGTGATACAGGATTTCCTTAAAATTATGACATATATCCATCAAAGAAAGCTCATTAAACTAATAGCTGCTTTCTTACTGATGCTATTTTCTAATTTATTATTTGTTGTATTCTGAAAGTCTTTCAGAATGCTCACAAAAAGGGTTGGCTTTGACATGGCACCGCACAGATTCTAGCTCATACCCAGGCGTTCGCGATAGAAAAGCCTGGGTACGAGGCTAACACAGATTCAAATTGTTCAAGCAATATGTAATGAATAATTATAATTGTAAGCATGCTCCTTAGTAAAAAATGGAGGATGACCACGTTCCACTGATATCCAATCATAGAAGACGACGGTCTGTTGTCGTAATAAATATCGACCTTCATGTGTCCGCTCTAAAGGCGCTGTCATCATTCTGATACTGTGCTTTTTGCTTTCACTATTGCAACTAATTTTATACTGTCAATTACACTACCAGTTGCCATTAGTAAGGATATACTTAATACCTGGATTCCTTTAGTATTTGGTATCTTTGCTGTTGTTTGTCTCTCCTTTCCGTTTCTTGGATTACTTGGTGAGAAATGGATGAGATATAAAGTGATTATAATTGGATTTGCAATTCTCTGTATCAGCTATGTTATTCTGTATATGAGTGAGGTTACATTATCTTTAATATATCTTCACTTACATGATGATCATGATGATGAGGTTTTCAATTTTAATTATAGCTGTGACAGCTGTGTTTTCTTTTCCTAGTCTATGCCTATTTGAGGCTAACGTTATACAGTTTGGTACTGATCAACTTCAGTTTGCACCCTCTGAGGAATCGAGTAGCTTTATTCACTGGTTTACTTGGGTTATGCATTACCTAATTTCTTTTTATTCACTATATAATAAAACAATTATGTCAAAAGTATTTACTGGTTATCCAGTAGTTTCAATAGTTACAAGTGTTCTACCAATCATTGTTTGTATACTTTTTGTTGTAACTGGTTTCTTTTGTATTTGTTGCTTCAAACGTTACTTGGTTATTGAACCAGCTCAACACAACAATCCTATCATACTAATCTGGAGAGTAATGAAGTATGCTTGGAAACACAAACAACCAGTGAAACGTAGTGCATTTACCTATGGAGAGCCTCCTCCTTCTAGACTAGACCTAGGTAAAGAGAGATATGGAGGACCATTCACTACCAGAGCAGGTTGAGAATGTTAAGAGCTTTTGGAATATCCTTCCAATAATTTTTGGAACAATTATTCTTTCTTTTGTAGAATCTAATTTACCGTCTACTGAATGATATTTTTTCTTCTACAAACTGCAAATTTGTCAGTGAGTGTGTGTTTTTTGACTATCCAGCAATTATACCATATGGTGTAGTGGTTGTAAGTATTCCTATACATCATGCAGTTATTGATAGTTCCCTATTTCTCTCACTATATTCCTAGTATGTTTAAAACGTATATGGATTGGACTAGTACTTGTTTTGGTACAATTAGTTGTCATGACTATTAACTTTTTTGAAAATTCAACTGGTACATCTGGATCTGGCTTGTCTCTAACTAAAATATATGAAGAAAACAACGATAACACAGCATATATTGATTGTATTACAATTCTTTGAAGGCATAAGTATAATGCTTGTCTTCACTGGAAGTTTAGAATTTATTTTAGCTCAAGCACCTCGTACAATGCAAGGTATATTAATAGGATTGTTTTTGATGCAGTATTACTTCATTTGGAATATGAATGAACTAATATCGTCCTATCTTAACTACCATCAGCACTGGTGGGTAACATATTCTACTGTTATAACATGTCTTGCATTGATACCAGTTATTGTTTATACTATTGCTGCATGTCGATACAAGTATAGACAACGTAATGAACTATCTGATGTTAATGAAAGAGTTATCATCACGCAATATTTTGAGAGACAACTTGACCGAGAGGAACAGCTACATAGACTTGACAATGAAGCATCTTGTAGTATAGAGTCCAGGGCTGTCAACTGACCATGAACATAACATGTCATATAACTATTATGTGTAAAAGTGTGCATTCCAATTATGCGTTATGTGCTATTTAGTTGTGACGTGATTTGTTCTGCATGCCAGACTATGAGTAATTACTTATACAAGGCATGTAATATTATATGTAATTTTAAGTATGAACTAGATGTTTAAGGGTGGTGACATATATTAGTGATTGAGGTATGTTGAATAGTGCAGTGGCTTTTCAATATAAACTGATTACAACAGTATGTTCAGAGCCTTCCTATGTATGTGTTGGTCAGGTTGGACACCCTAGTCTATGTGAGGTCCCCCAGTCTGTAAATGTTTATGACAATATGGCTTCTTCTATCAGTTTTCCTACATACTAGCACAATATAAGTAATTAACAGCTGTATCCTCAAAGTTTTATGAAGATATTCCTGTGACATTAAAAAGAAAATTGTACTCTGCTTAAATAGTATGACTCTGGATGTATGTTTCCGAAATAAAATGCATGACTTTTGGCTTTTAGTCAGAGCTTATAAAGCCATGTTCATAACAACTACAGAGAAGTACAATAATCTTGAGTTATATAATGTATAGAAGTACAGATTGTAGTAAACAATAGCAAATCTCATCATGCAGCTTCTCCCCCAGCAAGTGCATTCTATAGTATAGTAATTAGTATAGTAGAGGAAATATTAGTCTTGTTATCATCACTTAGTGGTTGTAAAAGGTGTACCATCATCTCAAGAAATTAGGACAATGTCAATGGACAAATTTATGACCATACCAGAATTACAACAGAACCCTCTCGTTAAAAGGGTAATAGATATTTTAGACACAGATAGAAACGGAGAGATTGATTTCCAAGGTATTCAAAAATGGTAGTGAATTGGTAGTTATTTAATTGTTAATAGAATTTGTTGAAGGGGTATCTCAATTTATTGTACAAGGAGACCAACAAAAAATTGAAATGTAAGTAACAACAATTGAATTAAAGAAATCATATACTAATTTTCTCATCTAGTTGTTTTAAAATTTATGATATTGGTTATATCAATAATGGAGAACTCTTTGAAGTAAAACTAAACTATTAAGGTACCAGCTAACTCTTCTCTCTCTCTCTCTCTAGGTTCTTAAGACAATGGTAGGAAATAACTTGTCAGATAAACAGTTACAGGAAAATTGTTGACAAGACAATACTCTACACTGACAAAGATGGTGATGGAAAAATCTCATTTGAGGAGTTCTGTGATGTGAGTTTATATATACTAGTTATTATTATATTGTTTAATATTAGGTGGTTGGAGGTATGGATTTACCATCAAAAATGGTAATAGAATTAAAATAAATGCTTTGGGTTCTTCTTCTTCACTAATTGTAATATTAACTACAAGATCTTTTTTTCAAATGTTTTTCATCTCATTATTCTGTGTAAATCACGACGCTACTATAAAATAATAACTAAAATATATATTTAGCAGGAAAGTTTTATATTGTCTCATAATGATTTGTAATATTTCATTTCAAGTTTTTGCTTCTATTGTTTCAAATTCCTCTTTGTGTATGGTATCATAATGAGTACCAAGGAATGACTTCACATCTCCATCCACTGTGTCATCTTAGGATGACTTTCACAAAGATTAGCACCCATTTTTAAATACTGAAAAAAAAAACTTCTGATCAAAACAAAAGATCGGCTATACAAATCTCATCTCCTCCAACAAATTTAGTGCTTTTAAGAAAATAAGTCTCGATAATACCCCGCTGTGTTTGAGAGTAGTTTTGAGCACTCTCTAGAGTATGGCTTCAGGTGTAGGTTGACCAGTTCTCCTAGGCAGTACAGACCGCAAACACAATAATAAATATATTGTCAGGAACTAACTCACTGTTGCTCACAACGTATGTTTCTGAGGAAACCATGACAGTGCCTCATCAACCTGACCTTGGTTTTTGAGATCTCTTGGATACCAGTGATCAGGCAGATTGTATTTGATATGAATATACTTCAAAATGGCCACACTGTTTGGAGATGAACCATTAATATTGTACAACTTATATATAGCACACCTTTCAAATAAAGTAAATCTATCATCTTCAATTGCAGAATATGCTTGTTTGGATTTATAGGTAATAGCTCTGGATTTGTATGCTAAGTCAAAGTAAAAAAATGGGGGTGTGGCTAGGAAGGATCTCACCCTCTTTGAGGCTAACTCTCACATACTCGTGTGAAATGTTGTTATGAGCTAGTGGTAACATCACAGCTCGTGATGGTGAGACAGAGTATCGGCAAATAACCTTGATTGACTCATATCGACTGCAATAACTTGATCTTTCACATGGACTCTAGAGGAATACCGGATATTGCAAGTATACGGAAACATTCTGAAATTTGTACAGAAATGTAATGCGTAAATAAATTGCTTCTCTGTAAACTTTAGACAAAAGATGGCTGGAATATCACTGTTATCATTGCCAGTAGAAGACGTTGTACTGCCACATATATTGAACTATCTTCTTCCATTAGAAATATGGCCCTTAAGATTAGTCTGTAAGCATTTTTATAACATAGCAAACACTTATATTATGAAACTATGTGTCATGAGATCAACTATGAAGAAAACAGTTTGGAGCAAATTTCGATAATTTATCATATATTAAAGCATTATCACAAGTTACAGAGACTAACACTTAAAGGTAGTGGCTTTATTTCCAGTGAATCTATTCCTAATGCACGCAAATTGCAAGATTGTTTACTAACAGTCTCAATAAGTGGAACAAGAGAGTTACATGAACTCAGGTTGCAAAGAATTCATTTTCAATTCTCATCTGATACACTAGCGGAATTAGCTCCATGTTGCCGGTCTTTGCAAGTGCTTCATCTCTTTTTGTTTTTAGTTTTTATGATTTAGATGTATTACTGCAAGAGTGTACTTCACTTAAAGAATATTGCTGTGATAGTCCTCAAATTGAACCCTACTCATGTATGCATTGCAGAATGCTGGCCTACAACCACACTGGCAATCATGACTGTTTTAGATTGATTTTATGTGTATATGCAGATTTTAAATTTCAGCCTCTCAGTGGGGCAAACTATGTTTTTTAAGAGCCAAGAATAAAATTAGTCTCATTTAAACAAAACCAGAACAACACTACTATATTCTAACTATATTCTATAGTTATTATATAACTATGTCAAAATACAACTCCATCACAAATTAATATAGCTAAAAAACATTTGAAAAAGAAAGATGCAAAAGTTTGTGGAGGCTGTTTTAAAAAAAAACTTTTGAGTGGATACAGTGTGATTCCTGTCTATTTTGATGGATGTACCTTACTACGTACTATTAGTCAAAAATAAATGCAATACCTGATAACAAAAATTTGTCAATTCTCTAATACCGAGCATGACACTAAATAGTATAGTTATCTGCTAGTATCAAATTATGTTTTAAATATTCATTTCATTTACTAATGTAAATATCATTATGTCATTTTTTCATGTTACAAAAGTAAAACCCTTTACCTCAAAAACTTCTTTATTATCTTTTATTTTCTTCTATTAACTTTATTACAGTTCTTCTTGTTCTTTCAGAAAAGCATAAGGCAATCAATTTCACTACGTCAAACTATTGCTCTTGTGAGAGAATGCAATAAAAAAATTCAAATAAAATGGGAGGGCTAAAAACTTTGGATGGGGTGTCTTCTATCTATAGTAGAACTAGCCATATATTGAGACCTTCCTATTTGAATCATCTTAAAAGCTAACTGATTTTTGAAATGTTTTTTAAAACTTAAACAAGAAAAAATATAAAATAAATTAAACAAAACTTAGAAAAGAATGGAATACAGTTACTAATTATCTAGACATGGAATGATGTAACAGTCAAAGGTGATCCAATGTAAATGACAGTACTTGGAACTAGATTGTTAGGAACATTGTAGAGTCTTCAATAGCAATACAGATGTGTTTAAATCTATTTAAAAAAAATGAAGTTACAAAGACACAAGACAATTTTTGAATCATTGATTTGATGTAGATATACATTTAGCATCAAAACTGTTTCTTAAACAAGAACTATTGAGACCCCAGGCAATACCACATAGAAGGTAGTACTACATTGTTGTCCACACTTTTGAAAAGAGAAAAGAAAGAATTAACAATAACATACTTGACAAAATGTGAAGACTTTTGGATCTATCTTTTGGAAAGAGAGAGGAAGAAAAAGATTAAGACATGATTGGAAAGTACAGGTTGGTTTATTTCAGAGTTCTTCAATATTGACACTAGAAAAGATATGTTAAGAACTTATTGCAAAAATTTCTGGAGTTCTTGATCATGACACTAGAGAAGATATTGTAAAGAACTTACTGCTACAAACTGGAGTTCGTGATCATGACACTAGAGAAGATATTGGTTAAGAACTAGTACTTACTGCAACAAACTGGAATGTTCTTGATCCAATACTGACACTAGAAAAGATATTGTTAAGAACTTACTCCAACAAACTGAACTTCTTGATCCAATGTTAACACTAGAGAAGAGATATTGTTAGAGAACTTACTGCTACAAAATGGAGTTCTTGATCCAATACTGACACTAGAGAAGATATTGTTTAAGAACTTACTGCTACAAACTGGAGTTCTTTGATCCAATACTGACACTATAGAAGATATTTAACACTAGAGAAGATATTGTTAAGAAATCGCTTACTGCAACAAACTGGAGTTCTGATCCAATACTGATATTAGAGAAGATATTGTTAAGAACTTACTGCTACAAACTGGAGTTTCTTTATCATGACACTAGAGAAGACATTGTTAAGAACAATTACTGCTGCTACAAAACTGGAGTTCTTGATCATGACACTAAAGAAGATATGTTAAGAACTTACTGCTACAAACTGGAGTTCTTGATCCAACACTGACACTAGAGAAATACTGTTAAGAACTTACTGCTACAAACTGGAGTTCTTGATCCAATACTGATATTAGAGAAGATATTGTTAAGAACTTACTGCTACAAACTGGAGTTCTTGATCATGACACTAAAGAAGATATTGTTAAGAACTTACTGCTACAAACTGGAGTTCTTGATCCAACACTGACACTAGAGAAGATACTGTTAAGAACTTACTGCTACAAACTGGAGTTCTTGATCCAACATTGACACTAGAGAAGATACTGTTAAGAACTTACTGCTACAAAATGGGAGTTCTTGATCATGGACACTAGAGAAGATATGGTTTAAGAGCTTACTGCTACAAACTGGAGTTCTTGATCATGACACTAAAGAAGATATTGTTAAAACTTACTGCTACAAAACTGGAGTTCTTGATCCAATACTGACACTAGAGAAGATACTGTTAAGAACTTACTGCTACAAACTGGGAGTTCTTGATCATGACACTAGAGAAGATATGGTTAAGAACTTACTGCAACAAACTGGAGTTCTTGATCCAATACTGATATTAGAGAAGATATTGTTAAGAACTTACTGCTACAAACTGAGTTCTTTATCATGACACTGGAGAAGATATTGTTAAGACCTTACTTACTGCTACAAAAAACCTGGAGTTCTTGATCATGACACTAAAGAAGATATTGTTAAGAACTTACTGCTACAAACTGGAGTTCTTGATCCAACACTGACACTAGAGAAGAACTTACTGCTACAAAAATGGGGAGTTTCTTGATCATGACACTAGAGAAGATATTTTAAGAACTTACTGCTACAAACTGGAGTTTCTTGATCCAACACGACACTAGAGAAGATAACTGTTAACTTACTGCTACAAAATGAGAGTTCTTGATTATGACACTAGAGAAGATATTGTTAAGAGCTTACTGCTACAACTGTAGTTCTTGATCCAATACTGACACTAGAGAAGATATTGTTAAGAACTTACTGCTACAAACTGGGAGTTCTTGATCATGACACACGAGAGGATATTTGTAAGAACTTACTGCTACAAACTGGAGCTCTTGATGATGACACTAGAGAAGATATTGTTAAGAGCTTACTGCTACAAACTGGAGTTCTTGATCCAATACTGACCCTACAGAAAATATTGTTATGAACTTACTTACTTACTAACACTGGAGTTTTGATTCAATTTTAATTTGATGCTAGAAAAGATATTGTAGAAACTAACTACTTGTATCACAAACACTTGATCCAATTTTGGCATTTGTGAGTTTTCTATAATGTCAAGAATAACATTAAGTATTTAAACTTACTTCTCTAACCAAACCCTGTTCCACTTGATAATGTACAAAAGTAAGCTTGAAGATTGAAGTAAGCTAATTAAAATATGAATGTATAAACTAGCTGTCTTTAAGGCTCTGTGTGTTAAATATAAAAAAACTTATTTTTCAATGCATTGGACTGAAGCTGTCTTGTCCCAACTCCAAATTATTTTAATAGACTTAGAAAAAAATTAAAAAACTCATAATGCAACATTAAGCTGTCTGAAGCGGTTATGAACAAAATGCTTCAGTTGAAAAAAACTGTCTTTTTTTGAAAAGGAAATTTGCACATTAAACGTGTTTTTGTTGTTACATTGCATTTTGCTTTAATAACGTAACTATACAGCATATATTTGAAAGCTGTCCCTTTGAGGACCGTTTTCAGAAGCTGTCTTAAGCGCCCCAGCCTGTCTTTAATATCCACTTTTATGATAATGCCCCCGGTTATGAATAGCTAAGCCTGATTCCTGGATACTCTCTTCTAAGTTTTCTTCTCTACGAAGATGGCTTTCCTGCCTGTTTTGAGAACTGAACTGTCGTATTATAAACATTTGAAGTGTCTAAGGCCCCCGATATAAAACCTGCCTGGTGTTTTTTGAAAAAAAAACAACTTCAACTGTACTCAGAGCATGAAATGCATCCCAAATATGTCAAACTGATTTTGACTCTCTAATATGTACACAGTGATTTGAAAAACTCATGCAGGGATCATTAATATACTAGCCAAATCAAAAGCAAAATATCAGAAAA
>NW_024533910.1:0-29806 GCF_016097555.1 Gigantopelta aegis | reverse complement strand
CCTCACATAAAGATTTCGGTCTCAGAGACTTATACCACTTCTGAACGGTTAGCCAGCCTGTGCATAAGTTGTCTTGATGACTTTGTGTTTATGGATTAATATTTTGTTGTAGCTAATAATTAATTCCCACCCTGCTATACTCTTATTCGGAACTTTACAAACTGTTCGTGTTAAACAGAGAAGCCTATTGTTTCTGATTATTTAATTTCACATCATCTTGGCAAGGTCCTGCTCATCCAAGCTTGATGGAGGTATATATGTCAATACCTAATATAATGTAATATTTTTTTTATATTTTTTTTTTTCCTATGTGGTATAGGGTATAGAAAAAAATTTGTGTATGCGTCTTTGGAAAGTAACCTTAAATGAAATGGAAAATACACTTATGAGGAGTTAATTGAGAGAACGCACAGTTCCAAGAAAATAGTAAGTTTTGTAGGTTTTCTTGGACATTATTATCATGTTTGTAACAACTAGGTTAGCACAAACTTTACCCATTCTTTTGAAAGTGTATACAGTGTCCCAACAAAGGTTTTTTATTACTGAGGTATCATATTATATATATAAGGTTCAATAATAAATATGATTTGTGCAGTAATGGGTTTTTCTATGATTATTATCTTAATTGTTCTTACAGCTGGAAGACTGTCTATAAAGCTGGGTTTCATAAGTATAAAAAGAGAATTTTACAAAGATATTGATGCCCGTTCCATTCCTTTGCTCCTTCTAATGTCACTAATTTAATGTCCCTCTGCTAACAATAGATAAATTTGGGAATTGTCACTGGAAATGGACTTGAATCCTTGTTAGATGTAAGTAAAAATGAAATGTTAAAAAGCGATGTTGCCACCAATACAAATTTTACATAGTGTTGATATCAAAATGATCTACATATATTACAATAATAGTGTTCATTGTATTCATGTACTCTTTTAAACTTATAGCTTTAAAAAATATATAAGACTATGAACCAGTTGGAATGAGAAAAATCTATAAAATGATCAGAAATTATAGGCCTAATTAGTCATCTCAATCACAACTGATGTTATTTTTTAAAGTAATCTTGCTTTGCCATATTCTAAAAGCACGATTGTTAGTTTAGGCCTTAAGAATCATGATAGATGCTTTTTAAGGTAAAAAACCTATGATTTTTGATATGGCAAATTTCAAAGTTGATGCAATTTTTTTTACATACACATATTGTAACATTACAAGAAATACCCATTAGATTCTAGTATTACTCAGTATACTGTGATATATTGTTATTATAGTTCAGTAACTACTACTAAATTCATACTTTAGGAGAGGACGCGTATCAATTATGGTTTACATGGTTTGTACCCAATCTCTGGAGATGATCCTACTTTAGAAGTGATTCTGTCTGTAATATATCTACTAGTGACATAGAGATGTATGTGTAACAAAATTATATTATGAGAGAGAGAGAGAGAGGAGGGAGACAGAGAGAGTGAGAGAGAGGGAGATAGGGAGGGAGGGATGGAGGGAAGGACAGAACAAAATTATGCATGTGGTGCTGATTGTTGTAGCACTCTTAGGATAATTATTATAGTGCTCATTAAGAATGCAAAGCATAGGCTGTTATTTTCTGGATAGCATAGTGCATAAAGATTTGGCTGTTTTTAAATTGGTGATTTAGTACCAAACCTAAGTTTCTTTCTAGCATGGGTTTGAATCACTAACTTTAACATACAAAATACAATTATCCTTCAAATAACCTGGTTGCCACAACAACAATGAATGAAACAAAGATGCTACATATGTTGTAATCAAAACAATCTTAGGATTACCACAAAGAAGAACTTAACTCTCAATTATTTTATTTCTGTAGGTTAAGTTTATTCGGAGAAATTCAATTTGGACTTGTCAGCAAAGGTGCTGAAATTATTGAGTATCTGTTAATGAAGTCATTGTATGCAATTCCCTATAGACCACTATATCTTGTACCTTACTTACTGGGTATGTATAGAGAACAAAAAATTGTTTTTTGGCAAAATGTTAATCTTATGAATGATTAATAAATATTATAGGTTGCTTGGGAGTAACTTGACAAATTGTTTAAATTAGTTGACACAATTAAAGTGGTGTTAATTAAAGTCTATCTTTCTGTTTTTAATAGACTCGGAGCCAATTATAATATACTTCCTAATGATGTGAGCACTTGGCAAACTTTATGTGCAAGTATGTTTGCTATGCTTGTTCTCTACAGGTTTTATTTTTTGTACTACTAATGTAGGTGTTAGCCAAGAACAATCGAGATAGATATAGCCATTTGAGTCATCCTATTATCAAAAATATTTCATCACTGAAATTCACAAAATTTGCCCTCAACCTTCATCAACGTTTTCTGTATTTGCCAACTACTCTCTGTGAGCAATTCAAGTTACACATATAGCAAAATACTGTTAATACTAAGTATAATTTTAAGTTAGTGTTTGTAATTGATTGTGTATTGTCTTTTTATAGCTTCAACTGGTAATCTACTGACAGTGATGATGACACAACCAGGTACTTATTATTGTGTTCCTAGGGGTGGTTGCTGTATATATATATGATAGTTAGGCCATGATTAACACACTCTGTCTCTCTCAGTCTCTTTCTCTCTCTCTCTCTCTCTCTCTCTCCTCTCTCTCTCTCTCTCTCTCTCTCTCTTCTCCCCCTCCCTCCCTCTGACAGACACAGTGTATCATTTGATTCCTGTATTTGGGATTGTTCCAATTGTACTTTTACTGTTGCTGGGCATTTTAGTGCTACTGTTTACTATTAGGGCTTATATACAAAATAAAAAGTTGAAAATGGAGTCAGACTCATTCCATTCTCCTAAAAAAGCACTGGCAGTAAGTCGATGTACATCATTTGTGTAATCACACACTGTCCTTCCTTTTTATAGATGTCAGGCAGTAACCCATATTGGTCTCCAGAGGATTGGGAGATCAATCCATCTACATTGGAAACACAATTGTAATTGGAGAAGGAACATTGGTGAAGTTAAGAAGGGAACAGTTAACAAGACACTTAAAGGAAAAAGGAACATTGATACAAAGAACGTCTTTATAAAACTTTAAGAGGTGAAATGGTTAATTTTATTTACTTTGATATTCATTGTCATATAGCTTCAGCAACTGATCATGAATGCAAAGATTTTTGTCAGCAATTGGTAAATTAACAAAACAGTAGCTGATATAGAAGAGTCAGGTCATCCATTCTTCTCTCTCTTTGGGCTGTGTAAAACAACTAGTGAACCAAATTGCATTATAACAGAATTTGTGTCCATGGTGATCTTTTATCATACCTATTACAAAAGAGACAGCAGGTACAAATATATCATAGATTTGTAATATAAATATAATAAGAACTAGTGGAGAATTATGAAAACAAATACCATATGTTAGGTTAGGATCTAGATTTCATGGAGGCTTTATGGAGTACAGTATACATTTACAGTCATTTGTACTTGGATACATAACTTTATGACTGCTATATAAGAATTATGAGATTGTACAATGATTAACATAGTTTAGTAACACATCATCATTATAATCATTCCTTGTTCTAGCTGAAGATAAAGTTCAAGTGTACGGTTTAACAGACACCAGTCCCATCTCCTTATCTGGTATGTTGTATACAAGTATGTACCATAGCATTTGTAGTTTTACTATTGGAAAATTGTTATGCATGTACTTCAATATTCATAGCAAAATTACTTTGGAAGTTGGATATACCCTATGCCTTTGTTTAAAATAGATTTTATTTGATTCATAGTCACTTTGGTTAACATGCATCTCCCTACCAACATTATATACACTATTTTGATTACTTAATACTCTAGAACTGCACAGTTCTTGTATTAAATCAAAATACTTCTCAAAAAAGATGCGTGTAGTATCTAGGGATGTTTCAGTTATAAATTCCATAGTAATAGCCATACATAGCAAAAATATCAGTTTGACATAGTGACAGCCCTCACACACAGGCCCAGATACATAAAAATTATTTTCATCTAATTAATGAGACTTAAACAGAATCTTCACTGCTCTGACAATTAACTACACAACTGTCTAATAATGACAGGAGTATGATGTTGGTTGTCCTGTGTCATATTCAACCTTAACCATGGATTGGTTTGATCAAGCTATCATTTTTACAATACTTTGTACCCCCAGAAAGTTACTAGGACTATTTAACAACTATGAGGTACTGGTTAGTTGGTTACAAGCATGGTAAAAAGCAAACCCTTCAATGTATGACAAAGAATGGAGGACACATTGTAGTGTATTATATTTCCATGTGACTATTAGTATTGTTTGGGTATAATAACTAAACTAAAATTGACTACCTTAAATGTTTTTCCTATGTAAATTTGGCTAATATCCTTGCAAAATTAATGGTGCTGAGTTGAAGTATATTTTGAAGTGTCTAATTTCAGTTGTGTTTGAAGTTGCTATACATGAACAAGTTTCATTATGGCAAATAATTAGCCATACAAAATATATAAAACATTTGCCAAGTTATTTGCAGACAAAAAAAACTGGTTGACAGTAACTTATCCAAACCTGGAGTACTCCTTTGAGACATTGAACTAAAAACTAAAAGAAATCTCAGACACAACTGAAACTGAAACTAGAAAAATTTTGTTTACATATTTTATACTAAAACTAAATTATGAAATTTTTATCATGTTAAAACAAAACTAATGACAATCTCTTCTTATGGTTAGGAACCTCATGGTGTTTACTCCCGTCTGATCCTGTGACTAATAGCTTGTCATCTGAAGACCTGATAGTCTTTGCTAAACAAATAGCATCAGCTATGGTGAGTATTTGATTGTTTGTGTTGACTTTTGAATACTTCTGTCAGGATTGCTTGGCTGGATTAGTATAGTTCACAAGGACTTAGCTTGTCGTAATATCTATATCAGTGAAGGAAGGGTTCTCAAAGGGCTGATTTTGGAGTGGTAGTTCATGGACAGAGGGAAGATATATATCCCATGGAACTTCCACTACGATGGATGGCATGGGAATCCATTGTTGAGCACACCTACTCAAATCATCATCTGATGTGTGGGCATATGGTGTAACCGTCTGGGAAATCATTACTCTTGGTATGAGTAGATGTTTCTGAGTCAATGAAATAAACTGTATCTCTTTAGGTGAATTTCCTTATAAAAATGTCAAAAAATGAAGACATACTGTCTTATTTAATGAAAGGAGACAGATACAATGTCCTGAGAATTGCTCACCCTGAATTGTAAGTTTGCATTTCTTTATGCCTTCTTTGTAATGAATTGTTTATAAAGGTAGACAATAAGTGATACTATCCTAAGAGTTTAAATAGCTATTTCACATAGGATAATTGTGTATATAATATTCATTGTTTTGTTTATTATTGGTGATTTTCTATTTGTTCACACTTCTTTTCTTCCTCTAGTTTCACTATACTTCAGTCATGTTGGTTTAATGACATCAATAGTCGTCCTTCCTTTGAACTCCTTCACGAGACTTTACTTCACCAATTGACTCATAATGAATGTAGTCATCTTATCAGGCTGGATATATTTGATAATACATATGAAATTGAGACCCCACCCTCTCAATGTAGCAACGACTCTGCAATCTGTCACTCACCATACCTCTACCAGAGACAGTTGAGGTGTCTGTCGAATGTATCGGTAACAAAACCAACACCTTATCCTTCTGCTAGAAATCAAAGTTATCGTAAAGACTCTATGGATATACCTGCAATAACTAAAGATGAAAGTACCACTTGGGCAACTAGCAGTCAACCAGCACAAAGCTCTAATTTGGATGTTGTACCAAGAGTTCAGATATCTAATCCCACTGCCAATCTATTTACAACAAAACCACTATGATATCTTTCCAAGACCCTCCATATGACTCTCTTCCTAAAAATGGCGGAGACGGCTCAATGAAGTTTGAATTTTGATGAATGAAGCTATTATCAACATTTAATGTCTTCAATGTATATCTAACACTTACAATACTAAATTTGCATATTATACAATATTTTACTTCATAATAAGTATTGTAATAATTGTTCATAAAGTAATTATTGGGTTAATTTGTCTTATAGTAATATGTGGCGGCTTGTTGTGTGATGACAGTCGTCAATATTAATAACATCGCTTTAAAGCTTACGTGGTACATAAATAATGATGGTATCTAAAAACTTATATATTGTAATTATACTGTTCATCTTCTAAACCGAAAAGCGCGTAATTATACGAACGACGTTGTGGGCTGTTCTTTTCCGTGAAATGGTGACCGCCTGTCTCCCTCTTATATATATGAATAGCACAATTATAATAATTTTAAAGAATGGGCGTTAGAGGTTTGTTGAAGTATCTTCGTACTCATCGGGAGACTAGATCTCCTTCTACCAGTCTTAGATTAGTTGCTTCAGATATTGCAACAAGTCTGGAAAAAGAGCTGTTCTAGTATGTGATTTTATGGCGTAGTATACTGGTTAATGAAACTATTCCATGATGCAATGGTAAAAGACTCAGCAATATTCGAAATACAGTGCCATTTACGGTGGAGACTACAATGAATACACAAAAACAATATTGAGTTTTGTTAAAGACTTTGCGTTACATTGGATTGGAGCCGATCTTTTTTGTGGATGGTCCTCGTGGAGCTTCTGAACTTGATTTCAGAATGAAAAAAATAACTTGGAAGGAGAGACAAAGAGAGTACTCAAAACAATTGAAAAATATGCAGAGATATGCAAATACAAGGACCCCCGATGTAAGACTTGACAAATGGAGCCTAAATTGCCTGCTACCAGAGCAGTTCATCCAAGCTCTCCAAAGTATTGAGTGGGAAATTGTTATTTGTATTGGTGAAGCTGATTATGTCATGGCTGAGTATACTAGAGACCATCGTGATAACGTTTGTGGAATTCTAACTAATGACAGTGATATGACCAGAGTTGGGTGCTCTATCATTCACTGTAAATTCTTTGATCGTAAAAATGCATTAAAATTAGGGACTCCCACCATTAATGAAGAACTGATGACATATATTGTGAAATGATTGAACCACAAAAACTTGGCTTATCTCTTCGTATTGATGAAAGGGTGTCTCCCAGCACTATCATTCTATGTGGAAATGATTTCACAAAGAGTTTAATATAGATATTATGATCAATGAAAAGTTAGGCTTAACATATCCTTTCATTGAGTCAGCAGCTAGATGGATAAGCTATCACCAATATGAGTGTATATCACCTGATTTGTTTCTTGAAATACCAGCTATCAAGAATGCAGCTATCAATAATGAACTGTATCCGATGCAGTTAGACACACTTATGGCTTTATTGTTCTGCTTCAGTAGAGTAGATAAATCTAGATCTCCTGTTAGCAAATGTATCATAGATGAAGTTATTCATGGTCAATTGAATCCAAAATTTTTATCTATCATCATTTGTGGTATATTTTGGAGAATTGCTGTGGTACAACTAGAAGATGATGGAGAGTGCATACATAACCATCTTTTGGCTATTCGTAGACTAATGTATAGGCTACTTTGTGTTAATGAAGTCATGGAGTATGGTCAATCGTTTGTTAAATCTATGATATTTGGAGAAAAAGTTGCTATTCCTCTATTCCTCTGTGTGAAGAGAATTTGTTGGATAGATTAAGACAATTGTCATTGAACAAAGAATGCTGGTTATATTCAATGTGTTTACTAAGGTAAAACATGCAGGTGTATACCTGAGCTTTAGAAACATCAATCATATTGTCACCAAGCATCAACCTAGATATATGTGCTGTTTTATCATGTACCTGTCTTTTGTATGCTATTAGTCATGACATTGTTCCAAAGGAGTATATATTTCCACTGATGTTATCTGCTTTTGTTGTTCACTACAAGAAAATCTCCAAAGCTTGCTGCACGTCCTGGACCTAAAGGTGTAACAATTGCTTCTCGATTTATGTCTATCCTGCAACATGCCATATGGTTGGCTCTCTATTAGGTTTAGGACAAGAGCTACCTTTACCATCTGATGTATTCCAGCCATTTGTATATATTCCTCTTCACATAACTGTCTTTAAAATAAACCAAAAAGAAAAATTTCACGGTGAAGATGCAGAGGCAAAAGAATTTTATCATAATCTCTCAAGTAATGAAGCAGCTAAAGACTTATGCATTGCATATCTGACGATCATGCTGCTGAAAATTTTAGAGCTGTTATTATTCAATACATGACAACAAAAGATCAGTTACAAGACTACTTCAAACGAAAAAAGAAAAAAAATGATTCTAATTCAAAGAAAAAGCAAATCGTCCACAAAACAGAAGAGAAAATGAAGAATTTTCCTGATGACCAACAAACAATTGTCAGGTGAATTGTCCTGTTCATTTTGATTATATACAACTTATTTTTTTTGTGTATGCTTAAGGTAACGTACAATATACATAGATGTCTCAGTTTTGTAAGTAATAAATATGCATAGTCAAAAAAAAGGTTTGTACTTTAGAATAAAATCCATTATCTCAACAATTTGTCAATAAATTACATTATTACTATCATGTAACAACATAAGTGGATTGAATGAACACTACACATAGTGCAACGAAATTCATTTAAGGGATGGGCTGACTACGCGAGACTATGCAGTCAATGATGTAATGCTCCAATCGGAGAGCTTTAATTCGAATCGACTGAACAACCACACCCTCTTAAAATTTAAACTGTATTTCTTTTGATAATAGCAATAAGTGACATGTTCCATCTAAGTGGTTCAGTTATAAAGTAGGTTAGTATACAATAATATCCTTGCAATTTCACCATGTGGCTACAAATATTCTTATGTTAAAATAAAGCTTATTACCAATATCATGTACTCTTGCAAATTTTATTTACATACCTATAGATGTTGATATACACCTATGGTGAATTGGTGTTATTGTATTTCCATTTTATTTTCATGTCATTCAACAATTGTTATAACCCTGTTGTTTTCTACTGATTTTTAACTGTGGAAGTCTCAAATCTGCATTCTAGGTCAGAAAATACTAGCCCTCTACTGGTAGGCCACTTTTAGCAAAAGCAATATCAGAACTAAATGCAGAATGTTATAATTTTGTAGAAAAAGATGAGAATAAATACATATGTTGATGTCATAATTGAACATCCTCTGACATCAGTATGAATGCTTGTCAATGAAAAAATCCATTCAGTTAATACCATAATGAAATTAATATAATAAAATTTGTGATGTTTATCATAAATTTTTTACCCCTAATATTAGCTTATGGGCCTTCCCAAACTATGTCCTTTATAAACACTCTATATCCATTCCTGTGATTCTTTAAGCTCAACATTTTATGAAAGGATTATTGCTAAACTGTAGTAGGCATTGTTAATTAATTACTGTGCCAGCAAAATTGCTAACAACTATAATAGTTTCTATCCCAGACTCATTCTTGTTATGGGTGAAATCTGGGACTGAGACTACAACTATAATACAATGCATGTATGGCTAACTTGTTATATGTTTTGCTATAGGACCAATATTTAGCCAAGTGTAAGATGGATCTCATTACTCATTTAAAGTTCTGCACATTTCTAATGAAAAACATGCTCAGTCAACATGTTTTGTTGGCATTGTTGTCACATCATTTCTTTGTTAGCAAGCGAGGTATGACTGTGACATGAGAGACAATCAATGTAACTTGTATGTTAAGGTATCGCTGCAGCTTGAGAGATGTTCAAAGTAATGTGCATCTTAATATATTCCCCATGACACAAGAGACACTCAATGTATTGTGTATTTTAAGGTATCACTGTGACACAAGAGACACCCAATATGTAACTTGTATCTTTTAAAGTATCACTGTGACATGAGAGACACTCAATGTAACATGCATCTAAGGTATTGCTGTGGCATTGATATGTGACATTATTAATGGATTATAAAAACTAATGTCAAAAAACTATTAAGAAACACTTAGCTTATGGACTATCCCAAATGTTGTCCTTCGATGCTATATATATGACCTTGTACAATGGAATTGAAAAATTTACTACTGATAATTCTGGGAGCAACATTGCACAAAAGTTAATACTAATGGTTCATTCCTGCATGTCCTCACCATCTGACACCACTTGAGTATTCAATTAAATTATCAAATATAACTTGTAATTAGATCACAAGGCATTCATCAAATCAGAGAATGCAAGTTTAAGTCTTATCTTTCAATTTGTAGTTGCCAACGAAAATAAACAGTTTGTGACTAATGTATTTAAGGCAGCAAAAAGAAGTCTTGTTTATATCTGATGATGCTTGTTTTGGCCAACACCTTATGTTTATTAGACTTTAACTGTGAGAAATTTGATAGTATTATAGACAAAGTTAAAGAATACACTACTGAAGATATTCCTATGATAAATTGTGATGATTATTATAATAACTACAATTTTTGTCAATTAATAAATACATATAATTATATGACTATATAAATTATTTTTATCACAATAAAGTGATATTTGGAAGTGTATATACCTGATTTTGTGGAATAACACATAACAACAAGTATATTTTGTTTATTCATTACACTCATATGTGAGAACCCCAATGTGTAGATATTGTCATATAGTGCTTCATATTAATTAACTGTTGTATTTTGTCTATTATATTGGCATTGTGTTTGATTAAGTGAATGTCTTTGAGTGTTTGTGATTTAGTAGAAGATGACGTAAGTTTCATGTTATGACGATGTTTGTATAGAAGTAAAAGTTTTGGTATAAAGACAGTACATATGATAAGTAGTGAAGATGTGAAGATTGTCATGTTAATAACAAGATAGCTCCACACCATTTGTTCATTTATAGTGAAGATAGACACAGGTACTCCTATCATGTTAGTTAAAAAAAGTCCATAAATGGCCATTGCAATGTATTAGAATCGTTGAATAGCTGATATTTATTCTTCGTGTTTTCAAAGCCAAAAAGCATCCCAGTAGAATTAACAAAGTTTTATAAACAAGTAGAATAATAATAAAGATTTCACCATAGTCTCCAACCTTACAGAATGCAATCTCAATAGTGATATCTGGTGAAGATATGTATAACTTTGTAAGTGACATTGGTGCAATAACAGTCCAAGTTATGAGAACAGTACTTCAAATAATACCATTCCAATAATAACTAATAACAAGATAGGATCTTTATAAATTCTATGCTTTGTCCAAGGATTACGAAAGACAGCATATACTCTCCATGTTTTAGTTAAAAGACTACCAAATGCAATAGTGAATGTGAGATTTACTAACCAGACTGACATGTTACAAAATAATGAACGAACTTGATCATTTAAGTAGTTTGTTGCCATTAAAACAATTAAAATGATTGATATGAATCCAAGAAAAGTACCGAGTAGAATGATATTATTTATGCACGGACTTGATGCCTTTATAACTCTATGATTACGAAAGTAGCTGTTAATGATAAACATTGCTGCAACAAAACTGCAACCAGCTATGCTGAGAGTGAACAAAACATATTGTGCCCATAGAGGAAAATCTGCTTGGACTATTACTGGACTATCAATAGGTGGAGCTCCACCAATCCATGAAAAGTTCTTATTATAATAATCCCATGAAGTTGTTCCATTTGCCATTACTAAGGATATTGGCACTATTATTGTATCTTGCCACTGAGATATGAGTATATCGGAGTAAATGTAATGTCTTTCACTTGTAAAATCAACTTTTCTCAAAATACCATCAAACTTAACAGTTTCAAAACCAGTTATTAATATTGTAGATACATTTGAATTACTATTTGGGAGATAATCAGATAGGTTCCATCCATTTTGTGATAGTGATTGTAATGAAGCATTGATCCCCAAAGCAATAGTCCATGTGGCATCGTAAGCTGATGCAGCAGTTAGGAAATTGTGTTGTTTATTGTGGACATCATTAATTGCAATTTGATTTTTTTTGAAGATAGTTGGTAAGCTGAACATCGAACTCTGATTTTGAATTACCAGTTGAATATATGAAGTCACTAAACTCAATAACAAGACTTTGTTGTTTTGCCTAAATAACTCTATTTGTGTACATTCTTGGGAATTATTACCTGTGAGATTTGTTTGCACTCCCTTCAGATATATCCACTGATATGATCGGGTAACAAATCCATTCCTCAGTGCAGTACACAGAACTGTTGGAAAGTAGATTTCAGTACTTAGAACAATGAAGATACGACAAAATGTGTCATTAACATATTTAAAATTTGTTGCTGTTATTGATTCAAGTATAACAAATATTGTAATTTTCATGTCTGAAATATTGGTCTAGCTTTTCTGCAGCTAATTGATATAGTAAACTATCTTCTACTATTAAGCATATCTTTTGCCATTTAAAACGAGTCAATACGGTACCTAATGCTCTGTAGAGATCAAGAAAGGAAGGTATTGTTTGGAAAAAACTCTATATGCGACTGCATTAGTCAATTCCAATGTTTCAGCTTCATATGACACTGTTATGATGTTAGTGAACTTGTTAGTGACTTTTACTAGTCCTGTTGCTGATTCATCACAGGGAGGCCCCAGTACTATAACAGGACTTATCGTATCTTGTAGTGCATATTTGTTTATGATCCATATTGTCTTAGCAGGATCACACTCTGTATCCACTGTGTGTAGATTCAATATTGTTCCATTTAAGATGTTAGTAGAAGAGTTAATATCCATGAGAGCTAGTCTCACTGCTGCTTCCACTACAGTACCATTAGCAACATCATGTGATTGATCAATATAGAAAGTAGGTGAAGGGATGGTATAGGCAAATAGACCCAATATTGTTAAGCTGTTTCCACTTCTATTCTTTTTTGTAGACTGGTTTTCCTCAACTTGGATAGTGTAAGCTCTTAACAAACACAACAAAACAACAATTACAGAAGCAATCATATCTATTTTAATGGAGTTCGATTCTTTCAACTTTTATTACACCTAATGAGAAATGACTGATTGTGTAATATTATTTATCATTTTATTCCTATTACATTGGAAGTGTTAATTGTTGTATGTTATCACATTTCTAATGAAAAACATGACATAGTTGTCACATCATTTCCTTGTTTTAGCAAGGAAGGAATCACTGTGACATGAGAGACACTCAATGTAACTTGTATCTTAAGGTATAACTGTGACACAAAGGATATACAATTAACATGTATCTTAAGGTATTGCTGTGGCATAAGAGACATTTAAAGTAACGTGTATCTTAAGGTGTCCCTGTGACATGAGAACTTGTAACTTTTAAGGTATCACTGTGACAGGAAAGACATTCAATGTAATGTGTATCTTAAGGTATCACTGTGACAGTAGAGACATTCAATGTAATGTGTGTCTTAAGGTATCACTGTGACAGGAGAGACATTCAATGTAATGTGTATCTTAAGGTATCACTGTGACAGTAGAGACATTCAATGTAATGTGTGTCTTAAGGTATCACTGTGACAGGAGAGACATTCAATGTAATGTGTATCTTAAGGTATCACTGTGACAGGAGAGACATTCAATGTAATGTGTGTCTTAAGTATCACTGTGACAGTAGAGACATTCAATGTAATGTGTATCTTAAGGTATCACTGTGACATGAAAGACATTCAATGTAATGTGTATCTTAAAATATACTGTGGCATCAGAGACCTTCAATGTAACTTGTATGTTTTGTTTTGTCCTGTAATTTGACAGTATGCAATTATTTAATTTTAAGAAGAAAAAACAAGTATTATCAATGTATATTGTCAGTGACATCTCTGATTATAAGTGGATCTGATGAATGAATGGATAGATTGATGAATATTGGCAGGTGGATTAGTAATTTTTGAAATATATTGTGGTTCAACATATCATAATGAACAGTGGAGTATAGTGAGACACTTTAATATTAGTTTTTCTTACCACAAATAAACATTTCATAATATTTCAAAGACTGTATCACAGGTGTAGGAACAATTTTGTCATTCGGGGGGGCACATATGTAACATTTTAACATGTTTAGTTTAACAGTGAAGTATTTCAATAACAACCAAAATAAACCTTCTGTCATTTACACTGACAAAAATTTTTAAAATGTTTTTTACATAAAATGTTCATCTACAGGTGTAAATGCATTATGAGGATAGTGATTGAAAAGTGGCTATCTAAATCAGTTGATTGTGAAACCATCTCACAATATACCAAAAATATTGGGGGGGGGGCATGTGCCCCCTGTGCCCCCCCTGTTCCTACACCTATGTGTATAATAATTTGTATGCAACTGATAGCTAATGTATAACTATTTATATATTTCTTCTTATACTAGTTCTTACTTAAATTTAACCTTCTATCAATCACTTGAATATCAGGGATACAAGGAATGACCACCACAGATCAGGGAGTCTGAACACAATGTATTTTACTAAGTTTATGGTTAAGTATATAACAAAATGAGAGTGACAATATTATATTAATATGAAAGTGGTTAGATAATTCATTGATTCTCTAGAAATAATAAGAAAAAGTTATGTTATTGTTATTATGTGTCATTACAAGAATATAAAACTTATGCTTAGGCCTATGTACACCATAGTTTGTGTACTCTAAAACAGTAAACCTCTTGCATATGTGTGCATCAACATATAGTAACATCTCTTAGGTTTTAATTTGTATATATATCATTGGCCTTAAAACCCAGGAAATAATGTTAAAAACATAGGGGCCACTGATTATATTGTATGCTTACTTTTACTCCCTTTCTATTAATAGTAATACTCTAATGCTTATAGACATGTTTATAGCCCAAACGTGAAACATACTCTTGCAGTTGGTAAGACAACCTAGCAACATGAACTCATTCATTTCAGAATGTTTGTAACACAAGTTGGTTGATCCAACCACTGACTAGACAGGTGGACACACTATATGAAGTTAACAGACAACTATGATATGGCTATACCTTTCTGCCAAGATACATCACTTTGTTTACTATTCCCTGAAAAAAAAATTATTTGACTTTATTATAGCTTTCTAGCTAGAAAATGTAGGCTGCTAAGGCATAGTTTTGCTACGAAATTATGGACTAAGTCTTGATTACTATCTCACCTGATTATATGCCTGGTTAAAAGTCTGCTAGTGGACCAGACATCATAATTTCAATATAAAATCATGTATGTGCAAATAATATGTTAGCTGGAAAACCTCTGTTGAATAATTTATATAACATCAAAAAGCATCTAATTATATAAAATTATTATATTATCCTAAATGCATTGAATAAAAACTATTAAGATAAAAGATTATTACTCAAGATTCTATCCTCTTAAATCATCATTACATATAATTATAGTAAATACTACAAATTTATATTATTCAAGTAGGAAGTCCATACTTTGCTGTGTATTATCAATGTAGATACACACACTAAAGTATAGGCCTCTTTACAGACAATAAACTTTACACTATCACAAACATTTTGTCTATTTAATTAATAGTAAAAGAATTATAATGGATTATCTGATTCCTTCAATAGGTTCTTAACAATTTATGTGAAGTAGATCCTTAAAATTGATCATCAAGCAATACTCAGAGTAAAAAAAAGAGAAAGAACAATCGATTAATTTGTTTCACTAATCTTATATTTTGTTTGCTCATATTATCAATACTCTGACAATTTACATTTGATATTTTTTAAAGCAATGTTGTGAAGATACATATGCCTATGTTGTTATATTTTGTACAAAAGACTTAAACTTCTGTGTATGAACTAAACTCCATTTGTATGACTATACAGATTTACTAAGTATTATTTTGAAAACGTGTTATATAAATTCATCTTCCATTTCCGCCTCCAAAAATAATAATTATTATACAAAGCAATTTTGATTGGCTCCTCCTATCAAAGAAACAGGAGGAGCTACAGCAACTATGAAGATGACGTTCCTTCTAGTATTCTCTGAGCATGGATTTTGCTGTAATTGCTTGGTCGTCTTTTCTGTACTATTTCAGTGTCATTACTGCCGTCCACAGCAGTAGTATTCATTATTGCTCTGAATTCTACAATTGTAAGCTAACAGATTTAAGTAAATAGATTTTCTACTAAATTTATAATAGGTGCTCGAGAACCTAAAGATATTCTAAAAATTGAAGTGAATTGCTCCAACAATTCTAATGTATTTGTTAAATGGAGCCTAAAAAGTGCCAATTCAAATTTAGACCGTATCATACTTGAATATTCATGTAATAATATAACTGAATCAGGAGAACAGGTTAGTTATTAATAAAGTTGTTAGTAGCAATTGTGCTGGTAAGGTTCGAGTAATTATAATTATTGTCTGTTATATAGCTCCCAGGTTATCCAGCAATTTTAGGTGGTGTTTATCTTAGCACAAGATATAATGGGCATACAAGTACATCTAATCTTCCATTTCAAAAGATGTGGAATGTATATTTGGAGGTTGTGTTGAAATATTTGGAGAAAATAGCAATTTGTTGGCAACCTAATATTGAGGCAGCAACATGCTTGTATACTGGTAAGATTATTAATTTATCATTGTATTTCATTTTTTCACATTATTGAAGAGTCTATAGCAGTCATATATCTCCTATATCTACCACTTTGGAAACATTTTCAATTGATTTAGACATATCAGGTCAGCAATATAAGAATTATTTTTGACTTGTTTCTCACTCTAGTAATGGTTAACTCTACAAGTGTTAAGTCTACTTTGATTTGATGTCTTCCCCTTTAGTATCTAGTGTGGAATCTTCATATATTTTGTCCTCTTCCTCTATATCTCTGAGTACTAAGTTTAAATCTCCTACAGTTATAACGTCCTCTTCCTTGATATCTATGACTACTGAGTCTATAGCTCCTTCAGGTTAATGATCTCACTACATGATGCATATACTTATATGAAATATTTTATTTCCTAATGAAGATCCTAATGTTACATCTACATTGGTGCTAGTAATAATGTCAAGTGGAGTGACATTAATAATCTGTTTGTGTGGATTGATCCTGATGGCATGTTTAATAAATTATCGTAAATGGGCAGAAAAGTTAGTAATAATATTGTGAATGCTATACATGTAGTCCATTTAATAACTACATTCATTTTGAGGTGCCAAATATTGGGTATACAAATTACATGAATTTGTTTTCTAACCTCAAATATGCAGTGTGGAGTAGAGTGGATGCAATCACTCCTTCTCCCTTATTACTTCATAAATTTCAATCATTTTTGTTGATGGTATTAACATAGCTATAATATAATAACATTTAATTTTTTTAAAATTATTACTTCCTTGATATCTATGACTACTGAGTCTATAGCTCCTTCAGGTTAATGATCTCACTACATGATGCATATACTTATATGAAATATTTTATTTCCCTAATGAAGATCCTAATGTTCATCTACATTGGTGCTAGTAATAATGTCAAGTGGAGTGACATTAATAATCTGTTTGTGTGGATTGATCCTGATGGCATGTTTAAATAATTATCGTAAATGGGCAGAAAAAGTTAGTAATAATATGTGAATGTATACATGTAGTCCATTAATAAACTACATTCATTTTGAGGTGCCAATATTGGGTATACAAATTACATGAATTGTTTCTAAACCTCAAATCTGCAGTGTGGAGTAGAGTGGATGCAATCACTCCTTCTCCGTTATTACTTCATAAATTTCAATCATTTTTGTGATGGTATTAACATAGCTATAATATAATAACATTGTTAATTTTTAAAATTTATTACTTCATTTTACATTTATCTAGAACAAACATTACTCAACACAATGATGGAACATGGAAAAGTTAGTTACGTTTGGTAATAACCAAATGTTCAATAATTTCTTACATAATTAAAACAGTAATTGATTAAATAGTCACATACATTACTCTTAGTAATGGAGCTTAGCCATTAAGCCTATTAATTTGGTTTTAATGATTGCTTTTTCCTATGATATTATTTGACACTGGAACCAAATTGAAGTTGTATAGTAACCACATATGATATATTTGATCACCTATTTTCAGCTAATACTTTGTTTTCCATCTTAGGGCTGGCTTGACATTATATTTAAACTAGATAACACGAGTATTGCAGAATCAATTGTTACAATTGAAAATCACTTATCACACGAAAACACTTCAAAACAAACAAAATAAAGAAGAGAACATTGACGTCAATAGCAATATCAAGTCTACAAGTGATCTGAAACAATCTATCATGCCATCACTTTCAGCCATTAGTTTCCAATAAATGCATTGAACCAATCATATGTTCTGATATGCTGTTTCTGAAAATAGTGAAGCACAAAATGACACTACTAATATGAAGGAGGTGCTATCATCTATACCAGATTCCCGAAAGTCAGGCAACAACCTACTAACATGTCCAGCAAACTCACTATCTCCATGCTGTCAATGAATGACTCAGGCTACTTGTCTTCTAGTAAGATTACATTTGGTATTACAGATTATTCTAGTGATGTTCAACATTTCTACAAACAGTGGTGAACAAAATAGCTTTGATGATGCATATGATTTCATAATGGAAATTATTGAGAATGAAAATGACGAAGAAGCTATAGAGGAAATAGACAAATCAGATGCTTCTTATTTATACATATAAAACATTTTATGATAATCCTGACCTATACAATGTGTAATAGCTACATTGTATCATCATAAGTTAATTTGATAACTAAAGTGCAATGCATAGTGACTAATATTATTACTCACCTTTCTTGTTTTATTACTTGCATGGTCTTATAATATTCTGTTTAAGTTCTTGATATACCAGCATAATCACAACATTGCCAAGAAGCCAATATCCATAAAGAAGTTAAGCAAATATCATTACATGAGGTTGAAGTGGCAGAACAATTCTAAGCAATCATTTTGATGCTCCATATACACCATCTCCATTTGTAGAAGTAGTCCCCTGAACTTTCCAGTCTCTTTCCTTTTATAATGGAAAGGTCACACTTACAAGCCACTTCACTGGGTCCAAGAGCTTGAGGTAAGTCTTGCTTGTTTGCCATCACTAACACTGGTACACCATATACATGTGTGTTCATCTTCTGTAGTAATAGGCAAGAAATATCATAACGTTTCTAGACTGGTTTTCCTCAACTTGGATAGTGTAAACTCTTAACAAACACAACAAAACAACAATACGGAAGCAATCATATATCTATTTTAATAGAGTTCGATTCTTTTAAACTTTTATCACACTAATGAGAAAGGACTCTTTGTGTAATATTATTTATCATTTCATTCCTATTACGTTGGAAGTGTTAGCTGTTATATTTATTCACATTTCTAACGAAAAACATACTCGGTGTGAACATGTCTTGTTGACATAGTTGTCACAAAGTTTAATTCTTTGTTAGGAAGTAAGGTATCATTGTGATATGAGAGACACTCAATGTAAACTTGTATCTTAAGATATTTTATAAGAACTATTTGGTGATGTTGATCTTCTAGCTGGACCTATACCCTACAGAGAATTTTTTGTGATTTGGTATAGTGGGTGTGACAGAGTTCTTAACTTAAATGGATAACTATGCATTGAACCCATGAGTTTTGACAGTGATTATATAGTCAATACATGTATATATTTGTGGCCAGATTAGAATGAAGACTTCAAACATTATTTTACTGTACTAGGTACACCGATCATATTCTACACATTCACACCAATATTATCAGTTCATAATGGGCCTTAATTTAAGCAGTTGTATAGTTGTCCTTAGTCCTAGTTCAGTTCTGTACTAGTATCGAGTTGTTTCAATAAGAGATGTAATATTTGGCGATGAGGGTGACATGGCAGGTGTTCTAGGAAGATCATGCGAATTTATGCTACGCTGGAGCTGTGGGAGCAGTATGTGGAAAGACTTGGTCATATTTTGGACGCCAATGGGATAGACAAAAAGCGCTCTATACTCTTATCAACAATTTGGACCAGCACCTTATAAGCTCCTGACGAGTTTAATAAGCCCTAATAAACCTGGAGAGAAAAGTTATGAAGAGCTAGTGACGTTCTTAACCAACACTATAACCTGAAAATTGTGGAACGATACGGATCCCACATGAGAATGAGGCATGAAGGGGAAACTGTGAGCATATTTGTGGCTGAGCTACATTCTCTAGCTTGGTATTGCAAATTTGATGTATCATTGAAGGACTTATTAAGAGATCGAAAGTGTGTAGTATTAATGATGAAAACATTCAACGACGACTGTTGGCAGAGAAAAATGCTCACTTGGATTTTCAGCATTGGGTATTGCTGTGGGCATGGAGAATGCAAGGAAGAACGTGATAGAGACACATACCCTGGAAAAGACTGACAGAGGTGTACAAAGTTACACCATGAACTGTTACCATTGTGGAAATGGTAGTCATACTCCGATCGTGTGTTGTAGAAGCGGCCAACAAATGTCGGATAGGCCAGAGAAATCCACTTCAAAGAGAAACCACAGGCCATGACCAGTCAGACAGTTGACACAATTGCAAGAACAGGAGGGACTTGATCTTGAAGAACTGGAGGTAAACATTGAGGGGTAAGCTAGTGAACATGGAGCTGGATACTGGAGTGTCAGTGTTGTTGATTATCAGAGGTCACATGGTCTAGATTATATTCCAAGAAGAAATTGCAAAAGACGGCGACAATTCTCAGGACTTATACAGGAGAGAAGATACAGCCATTGGGTAGCTGTAGTGTGGAAGTGAAATATAAGGAAGAAGGGTGCTATTCTACCATTATTAGTCATCAAGAGAAATGGGCCCAAACTTGTTTGGTCATAACTTGCTTCAATATATACGGATTGATTGGAAGAGTATTCGCATGGTCGGTAATGACTAGTTGCAGAATATTTTAGCAACAAAACATCAGAATGTTTTGGAAAAGGTCTGGACATCTAGAGGATATAATGCAAAAATGCATGTTGAGCAAGAGGCTGTATCAAAATTTACGAAAGCTTGCCCAGGTGCATATGCTATGAAAGAAAACATTGAAAAAGAACTAGACAGATTGGGGTGTTGGGTATTTAAGAACCAATACAGTTTTCAGAATGGGCATCACCCATCGTAGCAGTTTTGAAGTCAGATCACAGTGTCAGAATTTGTGGTGATTTCAAGGTCACATTGAATTCAGTGTCAAAGTTAAACCATCATCTGATTCCGAGAATTGAGGATCTCTTTGCCACACTCGGTGGAGGCAAGCTCTTTTCTAAGTTGGACATGAGCCAAGCATATCAACAGTTGGAACTTGACAAGGTCTCAAGCAGTATACAGTGATTAACACACACAAGGGGTATTCCGATATAGGAGACTGCCATTTGATATTGCATCAGCTCTAGTCATTTCAAAGAGTTATGAAGAGTTTACTTCAGAACATTCCGGGAGGTGACCGTATATATAGATGACATTCTTATTACAGGAAAGAATGATGAGGAGCATTTGATTTCACTACAGACAGTATTGAAGCCAAAATCAAGGAGCAGGGATGTTGCTGAAAAGAGAAAAACGTGTATTCATGGCGAAGTCTGTGTCATATCTCAGATATATTATTGACTCTCATGGATTACACACAACACAAGGGTAAAGTTGACACAATTCAGGAAGCTCCTTCTCCCAAAAATCTTACCCAGTTAAAAGCATAAATCTGGGTCTTTTGACATATTATGGTAGATTCCTACCTAATATCTCAAAATATTTCTCTCTATAGGTTGCTCTGGAAGAATACTCAATAGAGATCAGAAGAAGAGTTGCCTTTCAAGAGTCAAAGAAACTCCTTACATCAAATTTCCTGGTTCATTTTGATCCCTCTCTTCCCTTAACTTTTTCATGTGACGCGTCTAGTATGGGATTGGTGCAGTTCTCGCTCACTGTACGATGGATGGTTCAGAGAAAACCATTAGGCTATGTTTCATGGACCTTAGCAGAATCTGAAAAACACTATTCACAACTTAAAAAAGAGGTGTCTGGCTGCATTTTTGCAGTGAAAAAGTTTATCATTTGTATCTATTTGGACACAAGTTCTTAATGTATACTGATAATTTGTCACTGACGTCTTGGTTTAATGAAAAGCAGCTACAAGCAGCTGGTTAGAATACAACAATGGGCATTGATCCTGGCTAATTATGAATATATAATGGCCTTTTGGCCTACTCATAAGCATAGCAATGCAGATGCACTAAGTCGACTTCCTACTGAGAGTGTAGAGGTAGAAGAACCAGTACCAAGTGAATTGGTCAAGTTAATGGAAGCCATGGACACAATGCCAATCCCGGCCGAAACTGTAAAAAGAGTGGACACAGAAACCACCCTTTACTAGCCAGAGTATACAAGTATGTTCAGTTTGGGTGGCCAGAACATTGTTCGGCAGACTTGAAATTATTCAGTAAGCATAAATTGGAGTTGTCGACACTAAATGGTTGCATTATCTATGGTTCTAGAGTTCTAATTCCATCTCAAGCCAGACAACAAATGTTAGCAGAGTTACACCAGGGATACCCAGGAGTAAAATCGAATGAAGAGTTTGGTAAGAATGTATTTTTGGTGGCTGGGTTGACAAAGGATATTGAGAAGTTGGTCAAAGATGTGCAAAGTGCCAGGAAAATCAATCAGTGGCACCATTAGAACCATGGACATGGCCAACTAGACCCTGGGCAGAGTGCATGTGGATTATGCTGGTCCCTTTCATGATTTACTACTTTTTTTAGTGACAGATGCACACTCCAAGTGGGTAGAGATCATGAAAACGTCATCTGACACCTCTACAGCAACTATTCAAATGTTACAAACAATGTTTGCTCATTATGGGTTTGCCTCGTACTCTAGTATCAGATAGTGGGACATGTTTTACAAGTCAGGAATTTGAAGATTTTTTGAAAGTAATGGTATTCAAACACATCAAGACAGCTCCCTATCATCCACAGTCTAATGACTGGCCGAGCGAATGTACAAACATTCAAGAAGGGGATGAAGAAGATATCAAGTGGTACAGTGGATATAAAATTAGCTCAATTTTTGTTTTCTTATCGAATAACTCCACATAGTACTACAGGTCAAGCTCTGGCAGAGCTAATGTTTGGATGACAGTTAAGCACTATATTTGATTTACTACATCCTAATGTGCAGGAAAAAGTTGTCAAGAAAGAAGACAAACAAAAATAGTATTTTGATAGATCTGCTAAAGAGTGAAAATTCTCAGGAGGAGATGACGTGTAGATTTGAAATTTCTCACAGGGCAGTAAAGTTAAATGGATACCCTGTGTCATAGTCAAACAGATTGGTAGAGTTGTTTTTGGAATTCGATTGCAAAACTCAATCACTATTGTAAAAGACATCAAAATCAAATTCAAGCTCGTATATCCGATAATATTCCAGAATTAGAAGTGACTCTTCAGACCAGTCCACAAGTTGAGTCTTCTGATTCAAGACAAGGGTAGGAACCCCATGTCAGTACAGGCCCCCGTTATCCTTTAGAGTGAGGAGACCCCCTCAACGTTTTGCTGACGAGTTGTTTGATAATTAAGGAGGGGAGAAACTGTAATAACTGTATTAATTATGTACTTGGACTATTGTACTAATTGTGTACTTTGTACTTGTACTTGTAAGTCTTCATTGGATTTAAGCAATTGTATAGTTTCCTTAGTTCAGTTTTGTACTAGTATTGAGTTGTTTCATTTGAGTTCAATAAGAGACATAATAAAAAGTAAGATATTACATAATATTTCTAAGACTGTACTATTTCATATACAACTGATAGTTAATATTTTGCAAATTTTTTCACATATTACGCTTACTTAAATTTAACTTATCAATCACTGAATATCAGGGATATGAAAAACAGATCAGTGAATCTGCACACAATGTATTTTTACTATGTTTACAGTTTTAACAGTTTAGTAAATAACAAAATAAGAGTTGAAAATTATACTAGTATGAAGTGACTAGATAATTTTGTGTTTCTCTAAAACAAGTTCTGTTATTTTTATTTGCCATTACAAGAATTACTGAAATATTTTAATCAAAAAAATTGAACTTGGACCTATGTACACATGACGTATTGTGTATTCTATAACAATGAATCTCTTAATCTCTTGTATGTGTGTTCCTGAATGTTTAACAACATCTCTTAGGTTTTCAAAATCACATGTGCACATGTATGTATATATATATTACACTAATCATGTTATGTTTGTAGTAATTCACTAATATATATGTATGCTTACTTTCTACTCTCTTTTCATTAATAGTAATACTTTACATCCTAGGCACGTTTATGGCTTTAAAATGTGAACATAATCTAGCAAAAAACCTAGCAACACAAATCCATTCATATTGGAATGCATATAGCACAAGTTGGTTGCTCCAATTAATCAGTGGTTACAACCAGGGGACACACTATATGAAGTTAACAGACAAATATCATGGCTATACCTTAGCTTCTGCTACAGGTACATCACTTGTTCAACTATATTTCCCAAAGAAAAACTTGTTTGACTTCATTATACCTTTCTAGAAATGTAGGTTGCTAAGGCGCATAGTCTGTCTATGAAGTTATGGACTAAGGCTGAATTACTTAACAAAATAATAGATAAATCTGTCTCATGATCACCCTGATTATATTATGCTGGTTAAAAATATGCTAGTTGACATCATATATGTGCAAATAATATGCCAAGCAAGAGAAAGAGAGAAATATTAAAAAGGATCTAAGAAACTTTGTATTATCCTTAATGCATTGAATAAAATTATTGATATAAAACAACTAATACTCCAGAGTATCCATGCTCTTATATCATCATTACATATAATTATAGTAATACTGCAAACTTTATATTATTCAAGTAGGAAGTCCATACTTTGCTGTGTGTGTATCAATGTAGATACACACACTAAAGTATAGGCCACTTTACAGACAATAAAACTCTACACTATATACACAAACAGTTTGTCTACTTGATTAGTAGTAAAAGAAATAATGGATTTATCTGATTCCTTCAATAGGTTCTTAACAATTTATGTGAAGTAGATCCTTTAAAATTGATCATCAAGCAATACTTAGAGTAACGAAAGAGAAAAAAAACGATTAATTTGTTTCACAAATCATATATTTTACATAGCATCAATACTCTACAAAAGTTAACATGGTATTTTTTAAAGCAATGTTGTTAAGATGCTTGTATCTACACTGTTATATTTGTACAAAAAACGTCTGTGTATGAACTAAACTCCATTTGTGTGACTTTGCAGATCGATACCTTTTTCTAAGTATTATTTTTGATAACACTTTATATAAATTCATTTTCCATTATAGGAATTTCCTTCGCCTGCAATCAAAACATGCAGTTCTGATTGACTCCTCCTATCAAAGAAACAGGAAGAGTTACAGGAGTAAAGTAGCTATAAAGATACGTCGTTTCTTTTTTATTATTATCCGAGCATGGATTTTGCTGTAATTGCTTGGTCGTCTATTCTAGCCTATTTTAGTCTCATTACTGGGGTCCACAGCAGTAGTATCATTATTGCTATGAATTATACAACTGTAAGCTAATAAATTTAAGTAAATAGATCTCTACTAAATTCATAATAGGTGCTCGAGAACCTAAAGATATTCTAAAAATTGAAGTGAATTGCTCCAACCAATTCTAATGTATTTGTTAAATGGAGCCTAAAAAGTGCCAATTCAAATTTAGACCGTATATACTTGAATATTCATGTAATAATATAAACTGGATCAGGAGATCAAGGTTAGTTATAATTAACAAAGTGTTAGTAATAAATTGTGCTGGCAAGGTTTGAGTAATTATAATTATTGTCTGCTATATAGCTTCCAGGTATCCAGCAATTTTAGGTGGTGTTTATCTTAGCACAATATATAATGGGCATACAAGTACATCTAATCTTCCAATTTCAAAAGATGTGGAATGTATATTTGGAGGTTGTGTTGAAATATTTGGAGAAAATATCAATTGTTGGCAACCTAATATTGAGGCAGCAACATGCTTTTATACTGGTAATGTTATTATTTAACATTGTATTTCATTTTTTTCAACCTGCATTTATTGAAGAGTCTACTAGCAGTCATTTATCTCCAATTGCAACATCTACCACAACTGATGTATATGTATCAGGTCAGCAGTGTAAAATATTATTTTGACTTTTTTCTTATCCACTACAAGTGTTAATTCTGCTTTAATTTTGATGTCTTCCCTTTAGTATCTAGTGTGAACTCTTCTTTTATTTTGTCATCTTCCTCTATATCTCTGAGTACTAAGTTTGAGTCTTCTACAGTTTATTATGTCTTCTTCCTTGATATTATGACTACTGAGTCTATAGCTACCTCAGGTAAACATTACCATAGCTCATAATACTTACATGAAACATTTTATTTCCTAATGAAGATACTAATGTTACATCTACATTTGTGCTAGTAAGTATGTCAAGTGGATTGGTATTAATAATCTCTCTATGTGGATTGATCCTGATGGCATGTTTAATAAATTACTGCAGATGGAAAGCAAAAGTAGTAGTAATTGTGAATACTGTATATTGAATACTTTTGACATGCCAAATATTAGGTATAAAATTATAAACATTTGTTACTGAACCTCAAATATGCATTGTAGAGTAGAGTGGACACCAATCACTGTTCTTCCTAGAAAAATTTTATTGCTTAGTAACTTCAAATATTATTGTTGATGTCATTAACATAGCAATAGTATACTTCATTTTACATTTATCTAGAACAAACATCAATCAACAAAATGATGAGAACATGGAAAATGTTAGTTACTTTTAGTAAAAAACCAATGTTAAATATTTTTTACATAAATAATAGATTAAATAGTCAGGTTAATTACTCTTAGTTAGTTGAGCTTAGCCATTAAGCCCTGTTTATATTATTAATTTGGTTTTATAATTGCTTTCTATGATATTATTTGACACTGAAACCAAATTAAAGTATATAATGAGTATTAATGACACATACGATATATTTGATCACCTATTTTCAGCTAATACTTTGTTTTTTCATCTTTAGGGCTGGCTTGACATTATATTTAAAAACTAGATGACACCAGTATTGCAGAATCAATTGTTAAATTGAGAAACATTATTTTATCACTAGAAACACTACAAAACAAACAACATAAAATAGAGAACATTGACGTCAACAGTAATATCCAAGTCTACAAGTGATCTGAAACAATCTATCATGCCATCACTTTCTCAGCAATCAATTTCTAATAAATACATTGAACCAATCATATGCTCTGATATTGCTGTTTCTGGAAATAGTGAAGCACAAAAGGACATACTTCTAATATGAAGGAGTGCTATCATCTATACCAAATTCCCTAAGTCACTAACAAAACTACTACAACATGTCAGCAAGCTCACTATCTCCATGCTTGTCTATGAATGACTCAGGCTACTTGTCTTCTATGTAAACATCACATTTGGTATACAGATTATTCTAGTGATGTTCAACATTCTACAAACAGTGGTGAACAAAATAGCTTTGATGATGCATATGATTTCATAATGGAAATAATCGAGAATGAAAATGACGAAGAGGCTAAAGAAGAAATAGACAAATCAAATGTTTTCTTATTCATATATGTAAAACATGTTATGATAATCCTGGCCCATGCAATTGCTACGTTGTATCATCAATTCATCATATGTAATTTGATAAGCATAAACTAAAGTACAATATCTAGTAACGAATATTATTACTCACCTTTCTTGTTTATCACTTGGTCTTTTAATATTCTGTTTAAGTTCTTTAATATACCAGCCTAATCACAACATTGCCAAGAAGCCAATATCCATAAAACATTTGGCAATATAATTACAGGAGAATGAAGTAGCAAACAATACCAAGCAATCATTTGAGGAAAAAAGTTAAAATTGAATGTAATGTACTATTTTGAATGCAAATAATAATCTAATGTAAATTATTTAATAAATTTTCTTTTTACATTAGTTCTTACTTAAATTTAACCTTCTATCATTCACTTGAATATTAGGGATACAAGGAAATGACCACAAACAAGATCAGTAGAGGTCTAGACACAAGGCTATTTATACTACAGTTTATAGTTACGTATATACAAAATGAGATTTGACAATATATAATATTAATATGAAAGTGGTTAGAGAATCATGACATTGATTACTCTAGAAATAATAAAAAAAGTTATGTTATTGTTATTATGTGTACATTACAAGAATATAAAAACTTGTGCTTAGGCCTATTGTACACACATAGTTGGTGTATTCTAAAACAGTTAACCTCTTCATATGTGTGCATCACAATAGTAGTAACATCTCTTAGGTTTTTAATTTGTATATATATCGTTGGCCTCTATAACCCAAGGAAGTAATTTAAAACATTGGGACCAAATTAAAAAGAAAAAATCATAAATCAGATTGAATTGTACACTAAAGAATGTACATGTACAAATCATGTAATGTTGTAATAATATATTAATTTCCTGTCGCAACTACACTGATTATTGTATGCTTACTTTCTACTCCCCTTTCTATTAATAGAAATACTCTAAATGCCATAGACATGTTTATAGCCCAAACGTGAATATAACTCTTGCAGTTGCTAGGTGTCTTACCGAACTGCAAAAAGTTATGTTCAGTTTGGGCTATAACATGTCTATGGCATTTGAGAGTATTTCCTATTAATAGAAAGGGGAGTAGAAATGTTAAGCTATACCTTTCTGCAAAGATACATCACTTTGTTCACTATTCCGCTGGAAAAAAATTATGTTGACTTTATTATAGCTTTTTAGCTAGAAACTGTGAGTTGCTGATAAGGCATAGTTGGCTACGAAATTATGACTAATTCTCAATTTTAGCAGCCACAATAGATAAATATATCTCACCTGATTATATGCTGGTTAAAATCTGCTAGTGGACCGGACATCATAATTTCAAATATAAATTTCATGTATGTGCAAATAATGTCTAGATGGAAAAAAAACAAAAATCTTCTGTTGAATAAATAACATCAAAAGCATCTATTATATAAAATTAATCGTATTACTTATCCTAAATGCATTTGAATAAAATTATTAAGATTAAAGATTTACTACTAAAGGTCATGCCTCTTAACTCCAAGCATTAAATATAATTATAGGAAATACTATAAAACTTTATACTATTCAAGGATACTAGGGAAGTCATATCTATATGTATACAATTAAATCATCATACACACTAAAGTTAGCTCTTTACAGCCAATGGCTCTTCATATGAACAATTTTGTTATTAATTAATAGGTTTAAAGTACATTGGTTCCCTCAATGGTTTTAAAATTTTGGTGGAGTACATCCTTTAAATTGACCATCAAAAATTTAAGTAAAAGAAAAAAAAGAAAATTGGAGTTAATTTTTCACTAATTATAATTTTGTTTTGTCATATTATCAATAATTGATAAATTTACATTGATAAATTTTAAAGCCCTGTTAAGAACCTTGCCCATACTGTTATTTTTTACAAAAGCCTTTAACTTTTGTTGAACTAAACTCCTTTGTTAACTATTAGATTGGTTTCTTTTACTAAGTATTTTTTTGATAAACCTTTCTTATAAATATCTTGGTCTGCAAACATACAATATTAGCAAACAATTTTTGATTGGCTCCTCCTATATAGTTCAAAGAAAACGGGGGCTACGGAGGAAAGAAAACTTAAAATGACGTTCTTTTCTAGTATTCTTGAACATGGATGCTG